>NC_089752.1:12890500-12903000 GCF_040412425.1 Macrobrachium rosenbergii | reverse complement strand
AGATGCTTGTCACCAAAGCCAGTGGCAACATTGGTTCCAGCGCACAACGGCAACTTTTTTTTTAATCGCTCTGCGATAATCATTATGATAATTGTTCCGATAATCACTGATTTAATGTAGACAAATAGCAAACGAATTATCTGTTCGCTTCACCGAGGAAAATTATAACTTTCCGGCGAGTGGTTGAGCCAATGGATGCATCGGCCATCTATCACTCATGCTGTCCGCTGAGTAAATTGAGTTTTCGTTTTTGGAAATTTGGACCCAATATTTTGTCATTATTAGGGAAATTTGCATTGGCAGGTATTTATATGTTCTCTTTCCTCTTCCTTTTGTTTATTTTAAGATGGGCGATATGGCAGGCTTCTGCCTTTAAGGAGTTTTGAAGAAAGTGCGTAAGTAACCTTTGCCTGTTTATGCTCTTTGTCTCATGTAGAAGGAGAGTGAAACCTAACGGCTACTGGACATACTGTTTTAAATATATTTGCAAGACGTGTTGGGCGATCATCTTACTACACCTTGACACCGAAGGTCGTATAATGTTACTAGTAAAATATTAATGGTTTACAAGTTTTAGTAATGGCTTTGGGTACGTTAGACGTTTGTGCTTATGAAAATTGCTTATTACTTCAAAATTCCTATATTTTTAAAGTATTGTCTGCGTTACCATACGAGAAATCCGATGGGAATTTTGTGAGTTAATCTTCCCCCGTTACTCATCATTGAAAATGAACGCGAGGGAAACATTTCTCAGTGCCCACTGAATGCAGGTCAGAGGTCCATTAATAGCTTACGGAGTAATACTGTCTGAGAGAAATTATTCACCCCCTTTTGACGCCTATGTAAATATAAGCGGGAAACTTAATTTTCCTAAACCGTCTAGCGAAATTGGTTCTATATTGGAAGGTCAAAGGTTCTCTGAAAGTGAATGTCTGCCGGAACGATTCTTTGCAAATTCATGTAATGTGGGAGTTAAAATCAGGACAAGTTTTGATGAAAAGATGAAATATTTTGATAATGTAAAATGTGTGCTCTGACAAAATAGTTTTATCATTTTATGTATAATATTTTGCTTGCTGCAAATATGTCAAAACTTTTTATTCTAGCCTGTTTTTCGGAGAGGCTTTTATGATCAAACATAATTCCTTATCAAATTTCCAACGATTATGTAAAGTACCCGACATTTCCAATGAATAAATACTTGTAAAATGGGCGAGAGATTATTTACATTTTATGGGATAATCATTATGTGTAGTGTGTGACTTTGCAGGTACGATGAACTCTTAGAATGAAAACGTTCAAATTTCCTTTACATATATTTAAAAAGCATGTAAAAATAACATTTATTATTCACAGTACGCACACATTCTAAAGGAGCATGCCGAGTAAGCGTCCACAGAATAGAATACCCTGGTGAGAAAAATCAGAGTAGCTAATGAGGAGAGAGAATTCGAGGTAGAATACTGGTGGAAACCATAACAAATGGTTATATGCATAAGGACCTTGGTGCAACCCCTTTTATTCCTTTTACTGTACCTCCTTTCATATTCTCTTTCCATCTTACTTTACAGCCTCTCCTAACAATTGATTCAACATAATTTTCAGCGCTGAATGACCTTGCAGGTCCCAGCACTTGGCCTTTGGCCTAAACTTTATATTCAAATCCGGTAAGCTGGATCGCAGTTTTACGGTATTGGAACCAAAAGACCTCTTGGCAGAATACGGAAGGTGATTCTGTAGAATTATTAGTACACGCTGGATCAAGACAAGAAGTGAGAGCAATAAATAACTTCTTATATTGAAATGAAGCTTCTGACAAGTGACCATGCCGGAAATTTTGTGATAAGATTTTCATCACCACCGCTGAGATAGAGGGAACCACCTGTGAGCTGCATTATGTAAAAAATCGCAGTCGCTAGATATTATTTATGTGCAGATTGGAGGGTAGTATTCAAGCAATTTTGGAACAATACATTTGAAATATACATTGATATCTAGTTTCAAGGCATTTTTAAAAGATACGTCCAAATTCAAAATGCTGCAGTGACCTTAGCCTGGAGCTGAAGATTCCATGAAGTATTGTCATATATCCAGAATCATTTTAGTATAATAAACCAATGTGCAGTGTAGACGAAGCAATGATATGAGATTTGAAAAACAGTAAATTCTTTTAATCGACAGTGGGATACCAATTGGTAACGTATTTATCTCCTCCAGGTGATGAAATTGGCAATGTTTTTCATTAGGGGAGAGAACATAAGTCCAGTAAGGAATATATCGCATATATACTGCATTACCTTGATTTTCGCATGCAACAATCATGTTACCAGTAACTCTTAAATAGCAAAGTCACCGAACATACCTTGAGGAACACCATCCATGAAAGCTAAAAATTACTGAAACCTTCACCAGCAATTCTGCTGATGGCAATTATCTTCCAACAGTCCGTATATTAATTTTGTTGTTTATTAAAATGTATTTCTTACATTATAGTTTATCATGGTTGAACGACAAAAAAAAAAAGGAATGATTCGTAAAAAAGTGGTGAAAAGTGATTAAATACATGTGCAAAATTTAGTTCATAAATATTGTTTGCAGGACTGCATATTTTAATCATCAGTGAATATAATAATCGTAGGCGAAACAATTGTTGCATGAGAGTCATTTATTAGCTCACGGCGAACTTATTATAACGGAGAAACGGTGATTATTCTTTTTAAAGTATCGTTTAACATGCAACTGAAATAAGTAAATGGCAGTTGCTGTAGCATACTGGTATTTATATATAATTATGCTATCCTATCTTACTTTATAATAATTATCAAACACACACACACATATATATATAATTATATATATATATATATATATATATATATATATATATATATATATATATATATATATATATATATACATTGTTACGTGGGTGTTACGTTTGCTGATCAGTTATTGGTTAATTTACGTAAAAGTTTCACAGCCCTGCATGCCAAGAATACACGTAACCTGTCTCTTGAAGCCACGAGGTTAACCTCAAAGACAGACATTAATTAATCAAAGGTCGCCAGTTAAGGGTATTAACCTAACAAAGAATATTCAAGGAATAAAGACTTTATGATAAACGTCACCAGCTGCGGACACCAGAAAAATCTCTACTTGTTAAGATGGTATTAAATGCAAAAACACAACGGTTCTCCCAAACAATGAGCGTTTAGGCATAACTAATACCAGAGTATTAAAATGACTTGCTTTGCCTAAATCCCCGAGACTTACTGGGACAATTGGCTAACACTAACAATATAATAATTTGGCTTAATCTAGACTTCGTAATAGCATATCCCATAAGTGGTGGCTGGAGAATGAAACAAAAGAAAACGGAAATACAGAAAAGTTATTAGTCAATCGACAAAGCTTGAACAAGAATCGGACTTACCTTGAACGTCGAGTCGTTTGCGCATACAACGGGCACTCAGAAGTCGTGATACTAGCAGTCTTCCCAATTCACTAATTAATATAGACGTAGGAGCAAAAGTGGAGTAAAGGAACAAAGGAGACCGTTCCGGCATGCTACGCGGTGTACTCCCTCGTTCGTGGCCTGTCTGTCTCTGACCTCGCTCGTGTTCCCGCAAGGTGAGGCGGCCTCTTTACACGGCGCCCCAGGCACGCCGACCTTGACAAAGACATCACCGAATGCATAGAGTAAAGGGAAAGATAGCTTAAGGCCACCATTACTAGAGATTATTGAGTGAAAACCCTCTCTGAGGTTTAGGGTCCCTAATGCCATAGGCATATTTTGTTTTTGAACCTCCCAAGCTTATCCCTGCCATTGCGCGGGCGCCATCTGTCTCTGCTGTGATCGTTATTTTGAATTGCCTGGCCTACCTGCGGGACAGAGATGTTCTCTGTCGAGGTCAATCTGACTAATATTCCTACACCTAAATACATCAAGGGCGAACAGCAGTAATATTTATAAAAAAAAAAAATATATATATATATATATATATATATGTTTGTGTGTTCGTACATACATACTTTCAACATGTTCCCAAGCAGGGGTTGGTTCCTGAAAAGAGAACACACAACGCCGTCGCCACAGTCATTCACACACTCAGTTACGTAATCATGGAATCAGCAGCCACTTTACACTTACTCATTGGCAGCGTATCGAACATTCCTACACAACCTGAGCCTTTCTCAACACATTTGTATAGGTTGGTAACCGAATTACGTGGTCCATTTCTCTTCCTATTGCCTATCGGTGTTACATTTCCGAGACGGTTGTAACCCTTTGCGAGGATCCAGCATTTCTAATTATGTCTGTGTTACAGTTCCCTTATGGTCATCTAGTAAAGGATTCGTGTAAGTATGATGCCTTCCAGAAAAAAAAAAAATGTACGAGATGCACTTTCTTATCAAGGCAAGTGTATTTTTCCAAAGGCACGTACCCGTGGAGGACATTTTCTCCCCCACTCTCTTGCTATACCTTTCTTACGTGAGAACTGGAAACTATTTTGATTGAAGGCTAGGGAGAATTTCATCATTGATAATCCATTAATGTACGATATGAGCTGTCCTGATAACCTTCTCGTAAAGTAAAAATTTTATTAATCATCATAATGCAGTAACACTATATCATGATGTAGATTGTCGAAAGATTGTCATTAACAAATGTGTTTTGTTAATACAGAAATCAGCTTGCTGTTTAGAACTCTTGGATCTCCTCCAGTGTAATTTACATAGTTATGTGACCTGGCAGTCTTCTGTTTAGAGTTCATAAAACCATCATGTTCCTACTTTAGTTGCATTTTGGTAATACCCTTCGTACTGTGTTCATAACGATAATCGAGTAAATTTATTTATTTTTTTTTTACTTAGATTTGCGTATTCCTGTCTCCCTTGCTTGATGTGCTTTTTCTGAATATTTATAAGATCAAAGTAACTGTAACAAGTCTGTGCTATTCCACGATTGACTTTGAGACCGAATCGATCCAGAGGGAATCACTGAGCAGAAGGGGAAGAGTTAGTTGACTTTTGGTTTACAATGATTCTGCTTTCCCAGAGGTTTTTATTCCCTTACACGGCTTATAGTATCCGGGCGTTTTAAGGGATGTCCTTCTTGCAAACACTTAATAGGTCTTCCACGTCTCCTCTTTCCTTGCACTTTAATTTGAATTGCACGATTTCACTAACCAGTCGCCCGCCTTTCTACATGCCAAACCATTTCAGAACACCCCGAGATTGTTTTGATATATACTGACTTTTACTATTTCTCCATACCTCTGCAATTTTCACCTTTTCGACCCATCTTGCACTGCACATGATACGCAACCAGCCCTCTCAATAGCTTCAACCTTTCTTCTTTCAATAGCATTCAACTTCTACTTATATATATAGTTTGCATATTTTTTATAATTATATATATTGATTTAATTTCCTTTATTATGATTAGATTTGTCACTTGCAACTGTACACGTGCAGTCAGGTGGAAAGCTGCGACCTTAGATTTTCGCAGGATGGGGTTTGTTTGTGTGTGTGTGTGTGTGTGTGTGTGCGTGCGTGCGTGCGTGCGTGCGTGCGTGCGTGCGTGCGTGTGATAAAATGTACAGTACTTGTTGGTCGTTAGTCATTTCTCTATCAATGAAAACCTCCGTTATTTAATAATTTGTCAAAATCCCTCTTAATTGTCTATTGTGATAAATTATTCCATTGGGTATACGAAACAATGCTTTTTTTATGCTTTTCATAGATATTCAGGAATGGTAGACAGAGTTATAGAATAATATTAATAGATGTTTATAGAGAGCTCATTCAGGCAATGAATTGTTAACAATGACATAGCACAAATAACACGACACTGATTTTGATAAAGTTTGTTTACTGTGCAACCGAACACTGCTTAAAAAACTGTTTTATTTTAAAGTTTGAAAAATATCAGTAAACAGACGATGTTGATGACAGTGTATTTTGGGTTATTTTTTTTTTCAGGATATCCATAATTGACATCACATTCTCGACCAAACGTTGGTCCTTTAGTTCAATGCGAAGTAATTAAAACGGAAGGATATTGATATATACGTATAAAAAGGGAGAGCTTAATACTTATCGTTTTTATTGACATATGTCAGTTCATTTCTGTAATCTAAATTGACATTATTTTTTCTCGGTTGCTGTTAGTGCTCTCATTCGCACACACGTATATGCACATATATTATATATATGTATATATATATGTATATTATATTCATATATATTTTATATACACACACACACACACATAGATAGAAGCTACCACGCCCACAAATGTTTTCGTTTAATATTCTGCTTTACAGGTAACTCAGTCTTATGATTATCTTTTATCGTGATCTGAATACTGTACGCGTTTCTTAACATTTTTATAGTAGTTACGGAAGATAGTTTTAATCCTATCATTTCTTTCTTTTCATGGTGACTTTGAGGTAAATAGAGTTATTTTCAGGACCAACTAAGGTTCGCTCTAAATCAGGGATCCTTCGTACGCTCGAGAAGGTGATCAAAAACCTTTGGAAGCTGCATATCTTCAAGAGGGTAGCAGCTTTTCCTGGATTGCTTTACGGGTGTGTTTGTCTTGACTCCCAACACTAGCTACCGTATTTTCTGTGTTACTGCTGTTTCATAGAGTGCATTGTATTGCCGTCTCTCAGTACCTTAACCAGCAACAGCGTGTTTGTTACTGTGGTTTCATCTGGTGAATTGTATTGCGTTCACCCACTACCTGGGTGTGTTCGGACAACGAGCAACAGTCTGCTACTGTTGCGTCGAGTGCATTATATTGTTGTCACTTACCACGGGGATGTTTATTACAAAACAGGCAGCAGTGGATTTAACAAGAACGACCGTACGTTGCTTGTCTTATAATAGCACTGTTGTTTTTGTCGGCATTATGAACTGCCCTCCATATATAGCTTCTGCAGTATTCAGTAACCAAGCTGTTCAGGTCTCGGTGCTGTAACCTGATATTTATATATTGCGCACAGTGCTTCATTCAGTGCACTTTTTTTGTAGATTTTATTTTTTTGTATCATACTCCTTCACTACCTGGTGATTTTTTGTATCACACTCCTTCACTGTACCTTGCCATCACCGGTTCTTTAAGGAAAATAATGTATTAATGGCTTTTCTCGTGATGATTGATAGGTTATTGAGTATTCAAGTTACGTTTCATTTATATGAAACGGCTTTAGACAAAATAAAAAAGAATATGCTGTAATGTAAAGAGCTAAAAGGTAGTCAAGCCATGACTTCTTTGATATCTCGCTTTCGTGACACTTTTTGAATACGTTTTTCACCGAAACCCTTCAGTCAAGATGAGAAATCAAGCAAACAACATGTGAGGAACTAGAGCTTTTGAGAGGTCATTGTGACTATGAATAACAGATATATATATCTGGTGTGACTGGCATTTTTGGGAAATAGGACAAAATTCCTTTTGCTCAGTGAAATAAAGTGAGACATTCGTTCTCGAGGCGAGGCTTCGACCACAAAAGCCACCCGCAGCAAACTTTCTGTTATTATTGTAATAATACTGAAATCCAAATTTGGGAATGACACGAGAGGACCTTCCCACCAAGCGAGAGAATATGATTCTGTATTTCGTCTTACGTACATTTTATATTTTACAAATTCAGATATATTTTGCTTGAACTGAAAGACCCAGCCTTACTCTGGTAACAGTGTCTCGACTTAAAGTGGAAGGCATGGCAAGTGGTATAGATATACCTTTGATTAAGGTATCTTAAAATGTCCAACTGATCTTCCCTGAAAAATACAATTAATTGAATGTAAATATATTTTGAAAATGGTTTATCATAGGAAGCAGTGTGTTATTGCTTTTCTGGAGCTTTGTGGCAATGTATTGGAATGATTACAATTGTGATGTTTTGGATGGGTTTAGAGCTATACTTTTGGTATTAGAACAGAGTGAGGTTTCATTCATTTAATGTTTGCTGCCTAAATTTATGTAATTACAATAGTTCTTAAAGCAGTTTAAACTTCCAAAAAGAAAATTACAACTTACAGTGATTCTATAATTTGATTGGAAAATTTAAAAGGATGGATGATATGGTTATTGATATGTTACGGTGAATTTTTGATAAAACAGAGAAAACGTCAATTCTGATGGGGACCAGAGGATGTATGTGTGGCTGTTATTTGTTACATAATTTTACCATACCAGTAGAACTTGCACTTCCTTTGGAACCTTTTTCCAAGGCCGTCCCTCTGACTTACAGACTGAATTGTTAGGATTAATAGGGAGACAGGGGGCTATTTTGCTCCTGCGCTTTGCTGTACTTATCCATAGTTGTAGTTGTCTTGTGTCGAGGTAACATCATAGGGCTCAGGTGTACTATTTTTAGTTAGATTACTGTTTTTAGTACATACAGAAAAAAGGCAAATCCTGAAGGTCCACTCCTTACCTTGCCCCTGAGGAATGGCACTAGCATAATCTTTGTGACACAGTTGTGGACCAAGCCTGTTTGATGGGGCTGAAAATATTACAAGGCAGTCATATCCGCCCTGATTATATTGGCGGGCAAGCCAGATAGAATGCTTAGACTCTTACCCCCAGAACCAGTCCCTGAAGGCCATGGGCCAGGTCTAAAGCTTATTTCTGTCCACGAGTTATTATTATTATTATTATTATTATTATTATTATTATTATTATTATTATTATTATTATTATTATTATTTAGAAGATGAACCCTGTTCGTATGGAACACCAGTATGAGTTGTCATATTGAGATCTCTTTGGTCTTGATAATTTCAGCTGGTTAATGATCCTACCACTGATCCCAATCAAACTTCAGATTTGAACACCCCAGTCTCTGCTGTGATACAGTCTCATGTTTACGAGGCCAGAAAATAATAACTGATATAAAGTACCTTGTTCACTCTACCCCAGGAAAGAATTCCACTTTTCCAAGACCCCCCCTCACCAAATCTGTGTGGTTTTACATCGACGTTGTCTGGTAGCTAAATTTACAATAACTTTCGCATATTAGAACAAAACAGAGGCACACTACTTTAGAAAAAAGGAGACAGGGCAGCTTTCATGGAAGAGCATGGGATGGTGGGAATAATTTGCTGAAATTTACCGGGATATCTCACCTAAGGAGAGAAGGTAACATTCCAAAACTATTGCAAACAGCTCTCTGACATCTAAGTCATGGCTACAACGCGTTCAACGTATGGATTTGTAATGGGTTTAAAACATTCTTAATTCTTGAGTGTTGATGTCACGAGAAATAATTTATTCTCAATCTGAAGTAACCTAACCTGACCCAACCTCAATTAATTTAAGAAATTCGGGGAATCCATCATTTGCAATGATGAAATCAGAACTAAATTTTAACAAGAGGTGAATGTTACTGTCAGCATAGTGTGAATAATGATATTTTGAGGGAAAGTGATATCTGATCCTGTGTGGTTGAAAAATTCGTAGAAGGGAGCTTTCGCCGTATGATTTAATTGCATATTTGCCAATAGTCATGAGTAATGTTAACCCAGATGCTGAATGAACCGAGTTTAATAAATGGATGTATTTTTTGGTTTGTATTAAGGTAAATTTATGTTAAATTTGGTGTATGCGTATTTTTAGCAACGCAATATATATAATTTTGTGTCGATGACCTTTGCTTCGTTCCTCCAATTAGATAAACCAATCAGTCAGTCAAACAACCAAGTAATAAAGGAAAAAACGCAAACGCATTTGCACCATGTTGGTGTTTGCATGCGATATTTAGAGTGCGACTTTTACACGTTCGTATTAGTCAAGGTTTGGGAACTTGCTATTCGGCAATTAATTAATCAAGAAAGTAAATAAATCATTGAATGCATCTTTGAATTACTCCAAAAATAAGCCACGGTTTAACGGTGTACCCAGCAGGAAAAGGGGTTGCGCATCATGAAGTGGATAACTATTTTAGTGCCAGGTTGACCTTATAACAGCATCAGATATTCAGAATACCGAGGAAGTGAGACCGTAATGAAAATAGCTATGCATGATCAATTTCTCGCCAGTAAATCGTTTTCTGTGAAAAGCGATAGCCCACAGAAAAGCAAGTCATTGTTACATTTATGAACAGTGGGATCAAGGATGAAAGCCTGGTAAGAACAACATATGCTACATCAGGCACTTCTTAAAACTGTACAGAAGGCTCCTTTTACTGTGCATCCGTTCTTATTTTCTCTCTTCCATCTTACTTTCCACTCTCTCCCAACATTGCTTCTTAACGCAACTGCGAGTTTTTCCTCATTTTACACGTTTAAAACCTTTTCACTCTCAAACTCCCTTTCAGTGCTAACTGACCTCATAGGTCCCAGCGCTTGGCATTTGGGCTGAATTTTGTATTACATAATACAGAAGGCTCATCAGCGTGTGTCGACAGCCTTACACTCTGTGCCCGATTCACCTTTTATCTAAAATGCAGTCTCTGGCACAGAGGGTAGTGGAGCCCATTCTATTCCAACACCTCTCTCCTGTCTCACTTTCTTCCCTCTCAAAGATTCTGCACTATATAACTGTGAATCGCAAATCTTTTCGTCTATATATGTTTCGATTATGTGGGATTCTAGTTTTGTGTTTATGTATCAACGTTCAGTATCTTATCAGATGATAAATTTTGTATTGCATACTGACTTCGCTTGGTGAAACGCGTTTTCCTTGGCTATTTCGTATTTTATTTCGTTTAAAATTAATAACGATTATTTTGGTTATGTTTTTATATATCTTTGATTGACTGTGTGCCTGTATAAAATTCTGCATGCCGCTTGTTACCTAATATAGTGTTTTTAATTGTTTTGAAAAATGAAAATGTATTTCTGGAATAAAGATTATAATTATTGATGTAGAGTATGAATGCACTGATATGAAAAAAGCGATTAGCTTTTTTTTTTTTTTTTTTTAATTGTTACAGCATTATTTTCTGACATCGATAATTGTTGTTGTTTTAACAACAGTAAATCTGTCAGTTACGTTTTTCTTCGATTTAAATATATCATTGTTTATCAGATCAGTAAAAAAAAAAAAAAAAGGCCAGGTGCCGTAGATAATTTTATGCGCAGGGCGTTGGGCTAGCATCGTCATCCCATACATACACATTCCCCATACATATTACCCATATGAGGGGGAGGGGATAGCGCTAGAGGGTAGGGTCTTCTTATATCTCTCCAAATGTCAAGGGGCAAGGTTAGTAGGCCCACACCCAACAGCTGGGTGAACTGGTTGGTGGTATTCCGGAAGTGATTCGGAGCCTAGCAAACGTTAGTCGAGCGATACACCGCTCAGCTACAGCGCCCACTCGGTTGATTACACCTTCCGAGGGTGTACTGGTATATGAATCATTTGAGAGGTACAACCACACGACCACAGCCCTATGATATTTGGTGGTGACGAAAAATTCGTGTCATCATTATTTTATGCAGATAATGTTTAATGCATGAAATGGACTGACGTTGTGGAAACCATATATAATTAGGGACCAAAATAAATACCCACGTGCTTTCAGCACTTTGATCTTTTATGTACTGTCCAGAAAATGATTAATGTTGATGACAGAAATGCATCCATTTTCAACGTGCTGTATTCTCTTCTGATTACTCATTCGAATTTGAATGTATTTTCGATGTTTCTGTGCTGAAAATGATTGATTACACAGCTAAATTAGAGCTTTACCGTTCTTGTCGGAAAGTCTCATTTCATGCTGCATTGCGATGCTTAGACTGTTAACGTGACTAACGTCAAAAGATTTGTGTAACTTTCCGTTTAACTTACAGTCAGATTGTTTTGAAGGATTATTTTAGACGTTTATAGTCTGTTTCATGTTTTTTTTTATGTTATTTATACTTGATCTCCAAGTCCTCATCTGAGCTCCTTGAATCTTGATTGCTTTTTAACAATCAGCTTGCCTGCCGTATACAGTTAGGTTACTTTTGATGCCCTTTATGATAATCACATATCGTAGGAGAGTAATGCTGGTATTAGCCAGTGAATGCTTCAAGCAAAATCAGATCAAACACTCTTTTTATGACTAATTAGTTTCCTTACTTTACGATTTCTTACTACAGGTTGCTCCAGAGCCAAGCGCCCTTGCTTGCCTAAGGCTAGCTTAATCTAAAACAACAAATTCCGCTTGATAGTTAATCATATAGTCTTCTTAGACTATATGAGTATTACTATCTTCATTTTTACATATGATTTACTGGTATATATATATATATATATATATATATATATATATACTATATATATATATATATATATATATATATATATATATATATATATATATATATATATGTATATGTTTATTAATTTATTTATATATATTGTATCCCAACATCCAAGGTTTCCTTCTTAACCCAATGTCCGAGTTCTTTTTCAGCAGATTTGTTGCATTCTCGACATGAAGCCAGTCTTCATTCAGTGTTTTCAGAGCTTCAGAGCTATTCCGACATTTGATTGC
>NC_089752.1:12885500-12888000 GCF_040412425.1 Macrobrachium rosenbergii | reverse complement strand
ATGGGAAAATGGAAAGTTAGGCGTCCAATACAAAAAAGAAAGGAGTTACAGGCACTTGTTTTGTATGGTTATTGGCAAGGAAATCACACGAACACTGTGCCTTAGGTTTCCTGGGAATACAGTGCGGCCTATATTTCTTTGGCTGCTCACATTTCCTGAAGATCAGGATTGGAAGATTATGCCCAACGCAGTACTGTTTCGCTAAAGCTTTGTGTTTAGCTTTGTATGGAAATTTTGAATTAAGTGAATGGGAAACAAGCTCAGGAGAAAAACCAGTACCCCTTTTCACCTCGTACGGTAAGGAAGAATCGGTTAAGCAATTCGAAAGAGAATTAGACAAAAGGACATTTTTCCTTAATCCATAAATTGCTTAAAAATAAAGAAAGATTAGAATTATGTAACATGACATTCTTGCGTGTATACATTCATGCATATTATTTTAAGCACGTATTACAGCATTTATTCAGTTATATGTAAATGAGAAAAATAGTCCCTCAAGGAGGTGACATCCTATTTACCTTAGCAATATTACCACCAAAGAATTTCCCACTGGTTTTGAAAATAATCTATATGCAGATGATTTTGTGATATATTTCTCATCCAATCTTCATCACTTTCAAAGAATGTCAAACATTGGCATTTGTAAAATAGACAAATAGGCCTTGTATAATGATGTTGTCTTTAGTAAGGAAGACAAGCCCTTAGGATTAGCCCTTTGAGTTAAGAGTTTTGACTCACTTTTTCTATTGAAACGATATAATAATAGTAATAATAAATCGATCATGTTTCAGTGTTCTGACTGAATGCTTATAATTGAAACTGAAACTATAACTTTTATTCAGTAATTTTTTGACCAGGTAAGTGTGAAACTGATTAGCCATGTTAACTCTGAAGGCAGAATCCTCAAGTGAAATGAGACAGTGGGTTCGGGGACGGATTAATTTCATAAAGGATTCTTGTCAGAGTTGCCCCACGTACTTGCCATCATAATTGATGGGACGATTGCATTCCAGGACTACTCTAGTCCTTGCAAGTGGGATTAATTTGCACGCATGCTTCTATAATTTCTAGATTGCAGTGCCTCTGGACCAGAGTTGTATGCTGGTGTCATCAGTGAATAAATTTTTTTGTGAAAAGCCTATGATACATTTTCAGATTGTGTATTAACTTATTTTAAACTGTGTCGGGTATCGTGAACATTTTGGTACAGTTTGAATTTAGGAAAAGCACTCATAGATACAGAATATTCTTGTGGCCTTTGTACCCAACTCTTAATGAATACCTATTTTAGGATCTGATTAATAGCAAAATTGAAGTTTTTTAGTAACTTTTTTTTGACAGCTAAACTTATCACCTCACGGTTGTTATGGACAAACAGAAGAGAAAAGCTCGCGTGAAGAGGGCATAAAACTGCTGCCTGACCAAGTCGTGGTGTAACTTTTGACTCACATCTTACTTTTGAGAAATATATAATGAGTTTCAGCAAAATGCCGCTCGAAATTTAGATATTGTTCGTAAGTCCTCATGTATATATTTATAATTGGTAACATCAATGCAGCCTGTTTTAGGTCATTTGTCCTTCCTTTACTAGAATACTGTTCTTCAGCGTGGATGTCTGCTTCTGCCAGAGCTTTATCTCTTTAGATAGAGCGGTTCGTGGTAGTAGGTTTCTGTTTCCTAATATTAGTAGATATGTCTCTTGTTTGTCAATTTTTCATAAGTTGTATTTTAACAGATGTCACATTCACAACTGATCCCTGATCCCCTTCTCCTGCCGAGATTCTCTGAACAGCAGCACCATTATGCAGTAAATGTGGCTCGCTGTCGAACTTCTCAGTTCCAGAGGCCATTTATTCCTCACACCGTTGGACTGTGGAACAGCCTCCCAGAGGATGTCGTGCAATTGGAACTTCAAAAGTTCAAGCGAAGGTGCACTGCATTACTTCCCTAATACCATTCTCCTTGCATTTTGATAATTTGCTTAGATTTTTTCTTGTTCATTTAATAATGTGTTTACATTTTTTCTGTTCATTTAATAATTTGTTAATTTATTTTTTAGTAAGTGATCTTTTCTTTCTGTGTTTCTCATCTTCTATTACTTCTTTGTCATGAACACCATATTCTTTGGAAGCTTGAATTTCAAGTTAATAGCTGATGGGCTTTCCATATGAAAGACTTATCTTCTGATTAATAATAATAATAATAATAATAATAATAATAATAATAATAATAATAATGGTGAAGTTCCACATTTTCGCATGAACTTTACTAAGTCACATTTGCAAGCAGTGGAAGTGCAAGTTTTTATTAATGGAAATACACAGTTTGATTTGTTTACTTGCTACCTGGTGATTACTTGTTTGACCATAATATTTCCTATTTTAAGTGATAAGATTGTTCTTTTCTTCCTTTTGGAAATATAGCCAGTAATTAATGAGGACGCCACCATTTCTCTATTTTTGAAAATTTAAGTAAGAAAAACATTGAAGTACTGAAGAAC
>NC_089752.1:12825500-12880500 GCF_040412425.1 Macrobrachium rosenbergii | reverse complement strand
CGCAGCCGACTGGTCAGAGAAAGCGGACACTTTGCTATCCGTATAGACACCCCGGGATTACGTATGTAATCAACGGATAGGTTTGCTGAAAGCAAATGGGTGTTACAGACTATACACACATAAACAAAGCCACTCCAACATCTAAAAAAAACATAACAGACACCTCACACGTCTCGATCTGTCGACCTAACCGCCCAGTTCTCCTCGCTGCTGGGAGAAAGGGAGCTGGGGATTGGTACGATACACGTACACATAGTTACCGGGGTCTAAGCGATGTCAGGCAGGGCAGCCGATCGAGGCTACGGCCTACCCCAACGCCAAATCAAAGTCCCTCGAAAAGAAGGCATCGTACTTACCCCATATAAAAATGGGAAAAAGCACGTTAAAACGAAGAAGAAGAAGTCATTGATCAGTGTAAACTGCTTCATTAACTTCATTAAAATTCTTATTCGCATTTTTTGAAGTAAATGATTTTTTTTTCTGTTTTTCCGTTCGAGATTGTGGACCTAATAACGTGTTTAGGATAACCGATTGTAAGTGTTGGTTGTTTTCAGAGTATTTAACTTCAGTCAAGCTTGTGCCTATTAATTTTTTTCAGAGGTTTAACTTCTTTCACGCTTTCATTCCCAAAAATGTTTAATACAAAAGACAGGCGCAAGGCAAGCTCCTTCTTTTCCACAAACTTAAATCCATGTTTTTATTCCACAACGTGCATAATACGTTGTTTCATGTTTTAGATACATTATATGCGTAAAAGTTGTATTTAATGCATATTTGTAATGCCACGGTGAATCAGTAAATGAATTACATCAAATTCCCTGCGTGTTCACTGCAAAAAAACTTGAGCGGGTTTTGGAAACTCGCAGAACTCGCCGACGTTCGGAACCCAGTCTGAATGCGTTGGATTTCCTTTTGATGCTCATAGAAAACTTTATCTTTGCAGCAGTTTTTTTTAACCAACAGTATAGAATTTATAGAACAAGGCACGCCGCTGCACAAAGTTTAGGTGACTAATAGCTTCAAAGTTTTTTGCTCGAATGTGTTACGTGTACATGAAATACAAGGATATGACTATATACGTTCGTGCTCCTTATAAACATGTATGTTTATGCATATAAAGAATCTACTGGTAGCAGTTGCTTATGTGTGTTTCTGTGCGATGGATTCTCATTTAACCACGTAAACTCTGTTTCTCATATATAAAACCCAGTGCTCTCACCAAAATATCGAATCCTGAAAATAGTGTCTTTGTGGATAAAACTAATTTTGCTTACGTCGAACTTTTCCATTTTCCATTTTCATAATATGAAAACTCTAACAGTTATTGCCTTTCGATGTCCTCTTAATGCGCTTGTTGTCACATAAACTCAGAATCTGGGGTGTATGAGAGAGAGAGAGAGAGAGAGAGAGAGAGAGAGAGAGAGAGAGAGAGCCAGCAGCCACTCTGTGTTTTAAACTATAAGACCTCGTGAATCGTTTCTTCTTTTTCAAGCACAATGGTCCGTTGTCTTTTATCAGTAATCTCTTCTCGGCACCTTTCGGAAATTAGCTGTTTAAAGGCGAGTATTTACAACGAACTGTTAAAGAACAACTGTTAAAGTTAGGTTGTTAAAGCTCAGTTGCCAAAGGTAAACTATTAAAGGTAGGTTGTTAAAGGTAAGCTGTTGAGGGTAGGCTGTTAAAGGTATGCTGCTAATCCTTTTGCAGTTTAATATGTGTAGTTTGAGAGGAGCCGAAACCTCGTCCTTCATTCGAGGGTTCTTATTGGGTTACGTAATACCTATCTGTGCGTTTGGCTCGCTCGATAGGCTAGTTATTTGTATTGACGCCGTGCTGACAAGGTTTTTGGCCAAGATAAACACTATAAGCTTTGTTTGTAGAACACACATCATACGTGATTACATGGTGTGACTTTGATTTTTGCGTTTGTTTCGGCATTCACGATTGTCTGTTTTAGGAAATACCAGCTTTCCCTCATACTGTTTCTTGTCAAAGCGATGTTTGTAATACGGTTAACACTGTCCTCCGTGAAAGGAGAAGAGGGCTTTGTTGTTATCAGGGAAGAATTCAGTAGGTCGTTGTCGTTGCCCTTGATTGAGTTTGCTATACGCGGACCAAATCCTCATTGTTTTTTTATGACATCGTTTATTTCTTTCATTGGCCGATTTGTTACTGTCACTCTGGTGATTGTTTCCACTTGGAATTTTTCTGTCAGTTGCATTGAATACAAATTCGCCAAATTCAGTTCATGTTAACTAATGATTGAATTACAGTGAAAAGGGGTAAGAATCCCAGGAGAGAGGATTCTCTATAGTCTTTCATCTTTATAACTATAAAATTAATTTAGTGTGAAGTATTCAAGATTCGTATTACTTATCGTATCAAGTGGAGTTTGAGTATTATTTATCATTGTTGCGCCAAGGCTTGTTTCTTCTATTTTATTATTTTTTTAAAGAAAAGGGTCTTACAGGCCTTCAGAAGGCCAAATAAAAAGTGAGAAAAAATTAAACTGCTGATGGTTGTTGTCATCACAAATAATGTCTGCATTGCAGGACACTAACAAAAAGTGGGTTTTTGGGACCGCTATCAAACACACTTTGGAGGGAAATGGAGAAGAAGCTGAACAAATAGAAGAAGGTTCCCTGGTGGACTCCATAATCATATTATCATCCTGGTAGTCGAGTTAGGACAGCCATTAACTCTAGCTGATACTAGAAAATGGTAAAATGGGTAGTTGCTGTGAAATTTATTGTTGATCATTGAAACTTCAAGTTTCAGCAGTTCTCCTCTGTTTCAAATCTCATCGCGAAGATTACCAAATTTTAGGTTTGATTAATGATATTTAGCGAAAGGCCTTGACAAAATAATCAAGTAACAACGATTGCAGGAGTATTATTGGCGGTAAAGATAATTATCTCTTTAAGATGTCAGAAATCCAGAAATAACTTGTAAAATTTAGGTACCGCTTACGTAAAGTTTGCTGTGCGCTCTCTCTCTCTCTCTCTCTCTCTCTCTCTCTCTCTCTCTCTCTCTCTCTCTCTCTCTCTCTCTCTCTCTCTCTTTAATATCAATTGTGACATTTGAAAAATTAAGTATTGTTATGATTTAAATAGCTTTTTTGTTGAAAGCTTCTAAAAGGTTTTGATTTGTATTAACCTTCTGACTAGTACAACAAAATTTCGAATAAAGCTATGACTTCTGAGATATCGTAGTCTATTCCTGTATTGGCCTGACTTCTCAGAGATATCGTAGTCTATTCCTGTATTGGCCTGTAGCAATAGCGTGAGGACTGTAAGCTTATAAAAATGATCAAATGCTTACTAAAGAAGGTAAGGATATAAATATTGTTAAATACTATAAGAATTGTTAAATACTAAGTAAAGAAGGTGGGCACCATACGATTTAACCCCTCGTGTATTTTCAGCCGTCACTTTCTGAGGCACGGTTATAGTATCTCCAAATATTTCTCCAGTTGCATCTTTTCTTTAAAGATTTGTTGCCCTTGACGCAGACCTGGATTTGGTGAGGAGCTCTTGATGTCACAGATGTGTATTGACAAGCGTATCCAAAAAAGTTTGAAGAGTTCGAGAAGTTAAGAGGGATTGTGGTTAGTACAGTTACACGTGCATGTTAAAAAGTGACCGGTTGATACTATATACATTATATTCAGCCTAACAGGCAGCGAAAACCATTAAACATTTGGCTACGATGGTGAGAATGGGTCTAGTCCAGCTCTAATAAAAGCTTCTGAGAAGTCAGTATATATATATATATATATATATATATATATATATATATATATATATATATATATATATAATATATATATATATACATACATACATATACATATACATATACATATATACAGTATATATGAGCGACAATAGACTTATCCTGGTCAGAAGGTAACATGGCTGCATTCTGATACTCTGGATGCGGGTTTAAATGCTGCTTTGGACGTCGTATTTCTGTATATTCTTCCGTTTGGATCTAAGGTTTTGTAGTGACAAGCGTATCCAAACAGTGAAGAAATCGAGAAGTTAAGGAGGCATTGTGGTATTGAACTCATTCTTGTTCTATGATAACCGAATCGAGCTGAGATTTTGAGAATTTGGGGTGTGACCCCACTTCACGTTTAATCGCTTAAATGGGAGACAAAGCTGAAACGTCACATATAGTCCATGGGCCGGACCAGATATCGGTACCATCCAAGGTGGCAAAACTTTACTTGTGCCATTTTGTTTGTTGCATCAATAGAAGTAAAAAATGGTATGATAGCCTTTCCATGTTGGTAGCTTTGTGGCTTATTTTATGAAAACTCATTTTCGTAGGGTAATTTTTTCCTATTTTCATTTTTTTCAAGAAAACGGTGTATACATGAAGGGTATAGAGACTAATAATTTAGCAAATTAAATTCTGCACAGATTTGCTTCTACGCAGTTTTTTGGTATGTGTCAAAATTCGTGTGCAAATGAAGCCGGAAGTTGAAGGCATGTTATCCGCAAAATAAAAAAAAAATGCGTTTTCTAGATATATTTCGTTCAGTAACACTAAAGCAAGTAATTTCTTGATAAAATGTCATAGAGATGAGATTGTAGGGTGATGATTCCTGTTTTGAATGGAATTTTTTTTTCTTCAAATTTTATATATTGACGTCTAAAAGGTAAAAAACTAAAAATTCCTTTTTTTTTTTTCATAGAAATCCCAATATGGATATTATTTACATCTTAACCCTTACCAGATTATGTTTCTTAATCCATATTGTTATCTGTTAGAAGTGAAAGTGCTGAATGATGGAGGACACTGAACACCCTTGTCCAGAACCGCCTCCGAAGGGCCCAAGGCTAAAGTGCATCATTCATTGTTCAGATGATACCGACAACCTAATTACACCAAAATCTGTCGACTCTTGGAACACTTTCCTCCAGGCAGCTTAAATATGGCAACATGACCCCATACTGGAATTAGCTAAAGACACTCCTGAAGAGAGATCCCAGATCTCAATTATCACAGGAAATGTCGTAGCATCTTCACAATGAAGAAAGCACTAGCTGGCATCATTGCACAAAAAAAAGAAGACTACCAGTGGCAGTTATGTAAGAGTTGGTCATGCAAGCCCATCCGCCTCAAGAATATATAAAGCAAATTGTATATTTTGTCAGAAAAAAAAAATATGCCAAACGACAGAAGACCCGAGAAGTGTTAGTGAAGTGCAGAGAACTTAGAGCTGATGCTAAGATCAGGAATGCCACCACAAACAAAACTGGACAGCAGAATTTTTGGCATTGTTAGCAGAGATATTGTGGCTGCTGAAGCACACTACCACAGGTCCTGCTACAGATTGTTCACACGCAGTGAAACTTCACAACAGGAGGGTGCTCTTAGTGCTAATGCTCAAGAAGATGAAGATATATATGAGGCGGCTGTTAGTCAGTCATACAGTGAACTCTTTCATTACATCTGTGAGGAGCTTTTCGGTACCCCAAAGGTTCTGATGATGACTGATATTACCTCTAAACTTGCAGCATCGATGAAGAACTTTGGTGTGGATAAAGTACAGGACTCCACCAAAAAGCACATGTGTCAAAGGATTGAGACCAAGTTTGGTGGTTCTCTTCACATCATCCCAGATCATAATGGCAAACTTCTCATCTATCCAGACAGTTTAACACTGCAGAAGCTTTTCAGGGAAAACCAGTTTCTAAAGAAACAGTGGAAGACCCTGTCCAGAGGTGATGCCCAGGAACTCCAAACAAAGACTGCCAAGCAGCTTAGGGCTGACATCAAGACCAAAGCCAAAGATATCAACCAATCCTGGCCACCAGAGATAGAGAGTGTCAAATCTGATATTATTCCAGAATCCTTATTGTATTTCTTGCACATCTTGCTCACAGGCTCCAACGACCCTGACAGCACTGACAGTGTAACCCCAAGAGTTCAGCGTCTCATGCATTCTTCTAGCAATCGTTGGGAAGCGTTTTCAAGATGCTGGGCTCCGTGATCTGTGTGTTGAGTCTGGGGTAGTTGCACAAGGGTCAGTTGCAGGCATCATGGAGGGCAGGAAATACAACCGAGCAGTACGACTGCACAAGTTGGTCTATGAAGCTCTTTTGCACCTAGTGTTGAATGGGTATCTGCCCTGGTTAGAAACTACAAACACTGACGACAAGGTACATCTGGAGGAGTCTCTACAAGTCACTGACATCTTTTCCAAGGACATCTCCCAAAATGGTATGGAGCAGATCCTGAAGAACCCCTCTTGCATGTGCACCTTGAATCACCTTGAGGAATACATAGAGGTGCTCAGACGTGGCAGTGGACTCACAGCATTCTGGGTGACATACTGTGCGTAGACATTGTGGAGATCCTCTTAGGCCTTATTAGTGCATCCAGAGAAGGGGACTGGATCCTCCACCTGTCATGCATCCAAAGCATGATTCCATGGTGCTTTGCATACGACAGGGTCAACTACGCTAGATACTTGTCATACTACTTAGCTCAGATGAGTCAGCTACCTATAACACACCCAGATGTTCACGCTGAGTTTATGGCAGGAAAATTCTCCTTGCAGCTGAGATCAGTGAACCCATTTGGCCGTATTCCTGTGGACCAGACTATTGAAGAGACAGTTAACAAGGATACACAGACTGCTGGGGGAACAAAAGGCTTTAGTCTCAAACCAGGAGCCGTCAGAAAGTATTATATTACACAGTACAGAAGCCAATACCTTAGACAACTCAGAGAAATGACAGGAGGGAGCAGCTCAAATCTAATTCATCCTGATCTCCAAACTGAATGGCAGAAGAAGGATGAGCGGGATGTAGAGGCCCTGATAGACATGATGGAAAATAGCTGGCTCAACCCCATGTCTCCAGAAGAGGAAGATCTGCTCAGCCTGTCCACTGGCACTGTAGCACCTCCAGTCAGCAGAGACTTACTGAGAGCTCGTGCAGTAGGAGAAGCAGCATACCAAGAATTGGTACCTTGTACTCTTGAGGTGAAAAAATAACGCATTGCATCATAGGATAGCAATCTAAAAATTTCACCTAATTGTCAAAATAGAGATATTTGCGTTTGCTATGGAAACCTCATTTACAACAAATATTCATTTATAACCAAATATATTTTTTTAATTAGATTTCCCCCGCAGCTTTATAGCTTTAGATTTGAATTTTGTTTCTATATTTGTATATAGTGGTCACATAATGGAGTGTTCAAAAAAATGGAAAATTTTTGGATAAAAATACATTTGTTGTACTATGAATAAAGTTGCAACAAATATACACCTATTTTATATTTTGACCTTCTAGAGAAACTCATGAGCAACATTTTGAACCCTTATTTGTGAGGATATGTTGAGTAGTTTTAAAGTTATGAATGATTTTGTTACTTGAACTTGGAAAAAAAGGGCCTCTTAAATTTCGTCTCACTTATATGTTTGAACGGTGATATCAATCAAACAGCTACTCATCTGAAACGGCTATCATGTCATTTCATTAACTTTAGATATCAGACTATCCAAAAAAACAACATAAAGTTTTGCCACCTCAAATGGTACCAATCACCCAAAATTTGGGGTCTGGCCCATGGACTAATAGTATACATATGTTTGTGTGTATATAGACACACACACACACACACACACACACACACACATATATATATATATATATATATATATATATATATATATATATACACACACACACACACACATATATATATATATATATATATATATATATATATATATATATATATATATATATATATATATATATATATATATATATATATATATATATATATATATATACACGATAAGCAGATTAAGGGCAGGAATACGATGGGTACACATTTTTTTTTAATCCGTTTCGTGACAACATCGCCACATCTTCAGGGATTTTCTACAAAATAAAATATAATATGTTAACATAAAATAAGAGCTGATTATAAGATGCAATAGTTGAAAAAGCTAAAACAATTTTTAATGGTAAAATTACAACTCACAGACTTAAATTACATGCACACTTGATTAAAACTGAGACTAGAGAAAAAAAAAATTATAAAAACGAAACAAATATTTAAATATCTCGGCAAATTATATATAAATAAGAAGAACGCCAACACACACAATCAAAAGCAAAAATCATAAACTCATAAAACTACAGCAGAGGACAGCTCCACATAACCCAACCATTCAGCATCAAAGATAAAAAACACTAAAAGTAAACAACGTCAAGAGGTACAAAGACTGACAGAAAATTTAGGCTAAAAAACAACGGGGCAGCAGAGGAACGGTTGTTTAGAGTCGGAACTCGTAATTTGATATTTAACGTTTCCAAAATCAGCAGTTCGTTGAGTTCTTTGTTTGGCCAATAATTTTAAAATCATATTTGATGGTACTTTTACATTTGATAATGTGATTCCTTATGTAAGAAGTTTCTGGGTTAGATAGCTTACACCCAGTTCTATAGCTAACGCCCCGATGTGAATCGGCCCTGACCCTGAGAAGACGCCTGGTAGATCAATATATTTTCCCAGATTACATCTGGGGACAAGTGTATTCATAAACGACGCCCGACGTCATCAAAGGCAGAGCCGATCCTTAACCTTAAGAGTGAGCCAATGGTCTTAGGATTCTTAGGTATAAACTTTAGATTTTTGAGCTGTCTGACCTGGTTTTTACGGTATCATGGTCGTGAAAACCGCATATATAAAATGGTAGCGCATGCGACTTTTTACTTTGTATTATTTGTAATTCATAGAAATCGATATTGATAAGATAAATATGGCGAAAATGTAGAATCCGCAGTGTTGTACAGTTTACGTCATGTACTTCGGTACACTTCGCGGTGAAATGGGAGATTAAGGAAACGACTGGCAACTCCGCGAAATAGGGGCTAATGCCCCTGGTGTAAGACAAACTGGGTGTTGGCAACGCTGTCTAAAGTCAGGAAACACTCAAGAACGTTTACCAGATAAGAGCTGTGATAACTGAGTAACTTTTTCTGTGCTTAACGCATAACACACTAAAAGGTTGAAAAACTATTTTCTCATAGCTGAAGTAATGAAAACTTTCTATCGTTACGTGGCTCTCTCTCTCTCTCTCTCTCTCTCTCTCTCTCTCTCTCTCTCTCTCTCTCTCTCTCTCTCTCTCTCTCTCTCTCTCTCTTTGTATTCCTCTCTCCCTTTGCTCGGTTGACCCCTTTCGATAATCATTCCTTCGATAGATAGTCTTGTTACTATTGTATCGGTTTCTTTTGGTAGGCCATTGTCATTTTTGATATCGGTGTCATATTGAAATCAAATTGAGGAAGGAATCCATGAGATAATAAGACAATACACTGGTGATGAAATACCGCTTCTGATGATCTAGTCTCTGCCTTCATTACGACAGGAATATACAACTGGTGTCATGTGTGAGTGTATATGTGACGTTGTGAAGCTTAGGAGCGTGGTGTAACGCATCTTGAGCAGCCATTACGTAATTGTGACCTTTATCGCTTTGCATTACTGTCATTACTTAATACTGTGGGGAATTCAGTTCTACATTCTTTTTTTTTAACATTTTTTTATTATAATTATCCCTTCTATTAAAGGTTGTCTTACAGAGCTCACGTAGTAAATTAATAAATTGTTGTCATTCGGTCTTGACACAAAGTTATATAAATATAAGTACCATTGTAAGTTAAAAATAGGCGCAATGATGTAAATTGGTAAATTATATTTTTTCGTTCTTGACCTAAGTCAAATACATTATATATATATATATATATATATATATATATATATATATATATATTTATTTATTATATATACTGTGTATATATGTGTGTGTGGTGTTTGTGTGCATGCATATATAAGGAGTATATGTATGCATACACACATGCACGCACACACGTGATGCATTATTGAATGCCTGGGATTCACAAGAAGAACGAACATCTTTGCACAAGAGTGGTAAATATTTGCCGCGGAGCCCTGAAATTGTTTACATCTTTTGTTGTATCTGTGCCCAAAAGGCTCCAGTATATATATATATATATATATATATATATATATATATATATATATATATATATATATATATATATATATATATATATATATATATAATAATTATATATATATATATATATATATATAATATATATATATATATATATATATATATATATATATATATATATATATATATATATATATATATATATATATATATATATATATATATATATATATACTTTAAAGCCTTTGTGGAGTACAGATGCAACATAGTTGTAAAAATCTCAGGCCTCCGGGTCATACTTCCACCCCGTTGCAGCATTTTGCATAAACTGCAATGATGTTCGTTCTCCTTCAGAATCCCAGGCATTCACAAATGCATGCCCACGTGTTTTCCATTAGGTTGAGGAAGTGTTACCTCGGTCACGGCAGAAGTCGGTATCTCTCTCTTCTTCGGATCACCGTTTTACATATTGGCTTGGTGAACAGCACAGTTGTCAGGTATATGTACTGTACAATGCGCTCTGGGTCCGGAGGACAGACGGACGTACTGTTGGAAACATCACCTTCTTCAGTATTTCTAGATATTTCTGCCAGGAACTTGCCCTCTATCGTAATTTCCAATCGCATACCATATAGGTGAATCTATACCTCAGGAGTTACACGTTACATGACTGCTCCTCAATTCCGTGTAGATATTCTGCTCATCGTAACCGGTGTGGAAATAGGACGTATGATTAACTGATTGTTACCAAAGTGAGATTGCTGCAGAATGATGTCCTTGCATATCATCAACTTTCACTTATAGGTAAGCAGTAGATTTGATTAAAATTAACATGATGAGATGAATTATTGTTACTAGGACCATTATCAAATTTTGTTATACTTCAAATTATTTTTCTATTGCTCAGGTGCTACTGTACGTTTTTATTCTAATTTTTATAAACCTATAAATTGATCACGAAAATGCCCAAATCATTCATTAATGTGGATTTCGGGCTGCTCACCACAAATAGCAAACTATAATTGCTGGTTCTCCCATATTTGCAATTTAAAAAATTTTTTTACATAGGCATTAACTTACATGGATTTTACGCCGCTCCAAAGGCGGCCTCTTTAAACTTCTTTTTAAACTTTTTTCTTACAAAGGCCTTAATTTACAGGATTTTCCACCACCCCAGAGTGTTGCCTTTGTAAGTTTTTTTTTCTTTCTTTATATAAAGGCGTTAACTTACAGGCTTTAAGCCACGCCTGAGATTGCCTCTAAATTTATAATTTTTTTAGATTTTTTTTCTAAAAGACATTATAGCATACAGGGTTTACGCCATGCCAGCGGTTGCCTTGTAATTTTTAATTACCTTTTCTTACAAATGCTCTAACTTACTGGATTTTGCGCTGCGATTGTTAGTTTGTTTTTTAGTTTTTTTTTATAAAGGCATTAACTGAGGTTTTACGCTGCGCCAGTGATTTCTCTGTAATTTTTTCCTATTTTTTCTTATAAAGGGATTAACTTAGTGTTTTTACACAATGCCAGAGGTTGCCTTTGTAAATTATTATAATTTTTTTGCAAAGGCATTAACTTACGAGTGTATGCCTCACCAGAGGTTGCCGCTGTAAATTCTTTATTTAATTATGTATATTTTTTTTTCAAAGCCATTAACTTGGGGTTTTACTTCCCACCAGAGGTTGCTTCTGCAAGTTTTGTTTTATCTTTTTCTTACAAAGGCATTAACTTACAGGGCTTTACGCCGCGGCAGAGGTTGCCTTTGCAAGTTTTTTAAAGGCATTAACACGGGGTTTTACGCGCGCCAAAGGTTGCCTTTGCAGTTTTTTTTTTGCAAAAGGCATTAACTACGGGGTTTTACGCCGCGTCAGAGGTTGCCTTTGCAAGTTTTTTAAAGGCATTAACTTACGGGTTTTACACCGCCCAGAGGTTGCCTGTGCAGTTTTTTTTTTTTAAAGGCATTAACTTACGGGGTTTTACGCCGCTCCAGAGGTTGCCTTTGTATTTTTTGTAGTGCGGAGGAAAGGGCTAGCTTTTACTACACCTTAGTAGTTGCTTTGATTGCATTTTGATTTAAAATTACATTTTAATATCCAACATTGGCTGAAGCCTTTGTCTCTGATGCCATGTCGAATTATGCATTCCAAGAACTGTACTTAGTGAACTAACTCTGCTAACGTTTCCTCTTTTTTTCATTGTCCCTTCTTAGTTCCTTGATGGTCCTCAGGAGCTCTTCTTCTCTCCGTGTTGTCTTCCATGTATGTGACCGTTCAGATGCACTTCCAGGATCAGATCTGCGAGTCCGAGGACTTGCTACCTGTACTCAGTGGTTTTTAAGTCTAGTTTTGCAACAAGACGCATTATCTCTAGGGCTTCGGAAGGCTTCAAAACTATCTCAGGTTCTGCAGCCTGTGGATTTGTGGCACAATACTAACGCTCAAAGCTGGTTGAGAGGGACTCAGGTTTGGTCTCTACTGGAGACGAAAGGTACATGGATGCGCATTCAGGATCAAATCTTCTCTGCGTCCAGAGGACTTGTTACATTGTACTCAGTGCCTTTCTTAAGTCGAGTTTTGCAAGAAGACGCATTTTCTCTGGGAGCCTGAAGGCTTCAAGACTGGCTCCAGGTTCTGCAACCTGTGGATTTGTTTCATCATACTAAAACAAAGCACTGGTTGGAGAAGGAATAGGATTTTATCTTTTGGAGACGAATAGCTTCAGAAACTAATTCGGGGGAAGCCTCATTTCTTCAGGTCACTCGCATTGCCTGAAGGGAAGCGGATCCGAGAGGAGTCCTTGTTGAGAGTTATTAGTCGATCTTTGGGATGAAGTTGCTTGACGCTAAGTTACATCATCCAATAGTTGTTTCATTATATATACATGTATATACGTATATTTATTTATTTATTTTTTTTTTTATTTATGTGGGAACACTTTGTCCTCATTCCGTGAATTATCCCAAGAATCTATTCAGGTTGTCTTCAAAACAAAGGTGTTGGTCTAGTGTTGTCGTTTTCCGCTTCAAAATTTCCTCCGTTTTCTTCCCAAATAAACGAGGCCGGTGAGACTAACTAGTATGTTCGAGTAATGATGAAGCCTAGATTTTTTCATGTTTTTATTTTTTTTTTTTTATAGAATTAAAATTAACATGATGAGGTGAATTATTGTCACTAGGACCATTATCAAATTTTGTGTTGTATTTCACTTTGTTTTCTATTGGTCAGTGCTACTATACGTTTTATTCTAATTTTTTATAACCCCATAAATTAGGTATGAAAAGCCCAAATCATTCATTAATATGGATTTTGGGCTGCTCACCTACATAGGTGATTATAATTGCTGGTTCTCCATATCTGCAATTTTCTTTTCTTTTCTTTACAGATGTATTAATTTTTTACGCCACACCAGAGGTTGCCTCTTTAAACTTCTTTAACTTTTCTTCTTACAAAGACCTTAATTTACGGGATTTTCCACCACGCCAGAGTTTACCTTGTTTTTTTTTTAACAAAGGCATTGACTTACAGAGTTTTAATCCACGCCTGAGGTTGCCTCTAAATTTTTACCTTTTAAATTGTTTTCGCACAAAGACATTAGCTTACAGAGGTTGCCTTTTTAAAAATTTTTTTAATTACCAATTCTTACAAAGGCTTCAACTTAATGGATTTTGCGCTGCGACTGTTAGTTTTTTGTTTTTAGTTTTTTTTTATAAAAACATTAACGAGGTTTTACGCTGCGCCAGTGGTTTCCTCTGTAATTTTTTTCGTTACAATGGGATTAACTTACGTGTTTTTACACCATGCCAGAGGTTGCCTTTTATTTTTTTTTAACAAGGCCATTAACGTACGGGGTGTATGCCACCAAAAGGTTGCTCTGTAAATTATTTATTTAGCCTTATATTTTTTTTTTCTTACAAAGGCATTACCTTGACGGGTTTACTTCTCACCAGAGGTTATTTCTGCAAATTTGTTTTTATTTTTTTTTTTCAAAGGCATTAACTTACGAGGTCTTACGCCCCACCAGCGGTTGCCTTTGCAAAGTTTTTTTAAAGGCATTAACTTACGGGTTTTACGCCGCGCCAGAGGTTGCCTTTGCAAAGTTTTTTTAAAGGCATTAACACGGGTTTTACGCCGCCCAGAGGTGCCTTTAAGTTTTTTTTTTTTCTTACAAAGGCATGAACTTACGGGGTTTACGCGCGCCAGAGGTTGCCTTTGTAGTTTTTTTTTCTTACAAAGACATTAACGTACGGGTTTTACGCCCGCCAGAGGTTGCTATTGCAAGTTTTTTAAAGGCATTAACTTACGGGTTTTTACACCGCCCAGAGGTTGCCTTTACGCCGCGCCACACAGGCTGCCTTTGCAGGTTTTTAAAGGCATTAACTTATGGGGTTTTACGCCGCTGCAGGGGTTGCCTTTGTATTTTGTAGTGCGGGGAGGAAGGGCTAGCTTTTACTACGCCTTAGAAGTTAACTTCTGGATTGCATTTGATTTTAAATTTACATTTTAATATGTAATATAGGCAAGAGCTGCTCTTTGCCTCAGATACCATGTCGAATTATGCATTCCAAGAACTGTATTTTAGTGAACTAACTCTTTGCTAATTTTTCCTCTTTTTCTTCATTGTCCGTCTTAGTTTCTTGATCGTCCCTCAGTAGCTCTTCTTCTCTCCCGTTTGTCTTCCATGTATGTGACCGTTCAGATGCTTCCAGGATCAGATCTCTGCGAGTCCCGAGGACACCTACCCTGTACTCAGTGGCTTTCTTAAGTCTAGTTTTGCAGTAAGACACATTATCTAGGGGGCTGGAGGCTTCAAAACTATCTCCAGGTTCTGCAGCCTGTGGATTTGTTGCATCATACTAAACAAAGCTGGTTGGAGAAGGAATCGATTTTATCTTTACTGGAGACGAATAGCTTCAGAAACTTCTTCGGGGGAAGTTCACATTCTTCAAGATCACTCTCGCATTGCCTGAAGGGAAAAGGATCCGAGGAGAGTCTTTGTTGAGAGTTATTAGTCGATCTTTGGGATGAAACTGCTCAGCACCAAGTTACATCATCCACAATTGTTCATTATATATACATGTATATACTTATTATTTATTTATTTATTTATTTATTTATTTAATTTTTATTTTTTATTTATTTAAAACACTTTGTCCTCATTCCGTGAATTATCCTGAGAATCTATTCAGGTTGTCTTCAAAACAAAGGTGTTGGTCCTAGCCAGTGATGCTCGTTTTCCGTTTCAAAATTTCCTCCGTTTTCTTCCTGTAAACAAGGCCAGTATTGAGGACCAACTAGTATATTCGAGTAATGATGAAGTCTAGATTCTTTTTTATTTATCTTTTTTTTATAGATTTACAAATCTAGTAAGTTTAGTGCGAGCCATTAATTCACTCATTGTTATTGTTTTCATTTTGTTTCAGCAATTCTATCATATTCAGAGGAAATAATAAAAAAAGTAATAATGAAATTATGGGCTGGTTTCATCATCGTTGGGAAAAGTTTGCACTAACATATTCTCTGGAAACATTTCTGATAGAATAAATTATCTTGTCATTTAATGTAATTGATATGAATTCTATTTTGAAAAATTATAGATGCACGAAGATTTACATAATATCACTTTCACAGTTGATATTTGTTTCTAACACAAGATAGAGGACCAAAGTTTATTTAATGAAAAAATTTTTGTTCTACATTGCACGTTCTTAGTAGACCTACTGGTGAGCCATATGATGACCTTTTGCAAGCACTTGTGGTTGGTCATATATATATATATATATATATATATATATATATATATATATATATATATATATATATATATATATATATATATATATATATATATATATATATATATATATTATGAATATGTATAGTCAGGATCTGCAGGAATCTGAAATTAATTTTTTTTTTTTTTTTTACATTTTCCTTAATATGAAATATCGAATTGATTTTACATATAGCAAAATACTGAAAGTTTGAGGATTATAACCAGGGAAATAGTGAATTCCTGGATAAACCAATCGGATAACTCAGTCATCCGCCTCACATCTAAATTGTGAAACTCTTTGGCCCCCATCAATTTTTCCTGCGCCATTCGATTTGTAGCTTTCCAAGAGGCAAATGAATCATCACCTGGAGAAATACTGTCCCTTAACTTCCTCCTTTCTTTTCTCCCCTTTGTTTTCTCAGATCTGGAGCTTGACGTTGGCATAGTATAGCCCTCTCACAGTCTCTTGACCTTAAAACAAGTAAAAATTGTACGCAAAGTTTTCTGTACAGCCGCTACAGCGTATAGTCAAGGCCACCGAAATGGATCTGTCTTTCGTTGGTCTCGGTATAATGCTGTACGAGCCGTGGCCCATGAAACTTTAATCACGGCCCGGTGGTGGCCTATCCTATATCGTTGCCAGAATTATGATTATGGCTAACTGTAACCTCAAATAAAATAAAAATGCTGAGGCTAGAAGGCTGCAATTTGGTATGTTTGGTGATCGGAGGGTGGATGATCAACATACCAATTTGCAGCCCTAAAGCCTCAGTAGTTTTTAAGATCTGAGGGCGGAGAGAAAAAGCGCGGACTGAAAAAAAGTGTGGACAGAATAAAGTGCGGACGGACAGACAAAGCCGGCACAGTAGTTTTGTCATACAGAAAACTAAAAGTAAGAAACGGGAAGGTGCTTACCTTGAGGCAGCGCTTGTCATTTACAGGCTCTCTTTTACTTATATAAGCAATAACAATGAGATATATTTATAAATATTTTTAGTTACTCGAGTGTTAGGTTACTTATGACCCTCTAATAAACAGCAGGAAAGCAAAAGATACTAACATAAGTTTTTCATGCAAGTGAAAAATAAACTGCCTGCGAAAATAAGTAAAATACTGAAAAAAATCCCTAACTTGATGAAGAAATAGACACCTAAAAGTAAATGAAATCGAAGAATTGTTGTAAAAATATGCTCCAAAAATTCATAAACCTTTTTATATATATATATATAATATATATATATATATATATATATATATATATATTATATATATATATATATATATATATATATATATATATAACATTATGTCAAAATATTACTGCACACAGAAAAAAAAATCCCCCAGTATCTTTAAAGTTTTGCAAACAGGCGTTCCTTAACATATTCATTAACATAATTTAGCTGTTTTACTGTTTGTATCTGAAGAGATTTTTTTTGTTTATTTGTAAACAAATTAACCTCAGAGAAGAGGTGCTCTGCGGCTGCATTTGAAGTGGGTAGAGAAAACACCGCCATTGCAAATTGTCAAAAATTTTGTACTCATCCTGAGATATTACATGTCGGTAAAATGTGATTGCGTCTGGATTTTCCAGTTCGCTAGGGAATTTCTACCAAACTATGTAACGCCACTGATCATCAAATTCCTACCTGCTGTAATTATTAATGCGTGGCAGTTCATCAATGAGATCTGGTAGTGAAGGTATTTCAGAACGTGCACTAAACCTTTGTACTTTCTGGGGCTGAAGGTAGGATGACAGCCTTCACAACTTACTGTTGAAATCTAATATATTTTTTTTTATACGTGAACAAAGAATGTTTAAATGTCGCGTCCATCTAAACTTGATGTCATTCACTATTTCAGTTTACCTTGATATTCCTATGACTGATAATTAGAGTGCAGTTCAGAGGTCAGGTAAACATTACCTACAGATCCATATAACCTACTGTCATTTGGGTCTACATCACACAGATCAGATTTAGATATAGATTCCATACGACAGAATGATGGTAGATGATAAAGTTAAGTATACCTTAGTTTAACCAGACCATTGAGCTGAGTAACAGCTCTCCTAGGGCTGGCCCGAAGGATTAGACTTATTTTACGTGGCTAAGAACCAATTGGTTACCCAGCAACGGGACCTACAGCTTATTGTGGAATCCGAACCACATTATGAATTTCTATCACCAGAAATAAATTCCTCTAATTCTTCATTGGCCGGTCGGAGATTCGAACTCAAGCCCTGCAGAGTGCTAGCCAAGAACGGTACCGACCAGTCCAACGAAGAACATGATAGATGGTGGTAATCTGTAAAGGTCTGTTATAATGTTGTTTAGTAAATGTAGGGTTGGTCCTTTATTATAAAAAAAGAATATTTACCTTATTCAAATGTGGCAAGATGTAGTTTAAGAAATTTAAATAACATAATACAGACGGATAGTTTAAGCAGTCATAGATGCTATTAACTGATAGTAACCTCTCCTTCCTACACTTACTACTGAAATATAACCTGAGAGCCCGCCACTGCTCTAATAGTAAAAAAAAAAAAGCCATGCAAAGAGAGAGAGGGGCAAAAAAAAAAAAAAAGTATAACCACGTTCCACCAGAAAGATTTTTGTTACTTTAGCTGTGAGAATATAGCGTTTCAACCTTTAGTGTATTATTCGTGATGCACAGAAAAAGTTACTCAGTTATCATTACTCTCATCTGGTAAACATTCTGTGAGTGTTTGACGACTTTAGTTCCACAGGCGGCGTTGCCAACACCGTGTTTGCGCTACAGTGGGGCATTAGCCACTACTTCGTGGAGTTGCCAGTTGTCTCCTTATCCTTAGCTCACCGCGAAGTGTACCGAAATACTGTACATGACAGAAACTGTACATTCAAGTTTAACTAGACGTGAAACTTTTGTACCTAGTTCACTGGGAATAAAAAGCTGTTTAGCAGTGATTTTGGATACATTTATTTTCCGGAATTTGTAACATAAGTAACGTGGATTGGGTCTCAGAAATTATACTATTGATAAATAGCAGCATATATTTGAAAAATAGGTAAGGGTAAGTTGGAGATTAAGTAGAACTGTATCGAGTATTTTTTTTCTTAATTAGTGAAATACAGTGTTCATTGGGTTTCATATATATATATATATATATATATATATATATATATATATATATATATATATATATATATATATATATATACACACACACACACACACACACACACACACACACACACACACACACACACACACACACACACACACACAAGGGTGGCGCCAGGTGTTCAGCCGGGTTTATACAGCGGACCTTGCTGTTGCGAAGCCAATACACTTCCAGTGAGCCACACCATATCCCTTAGTTGCTTTCAAGTACTTTAAATTTTGTACGAGTCTTGAGTAACCGCTTAGTGTGCCCAAAATGAAAGTAATTTAAGGATGAGGAACAGCGCTTCAGCAAAGGCCCCAGATCAGCACAGTGAACTTGTATGCGGGGGCTTAAAGTTTTACCGTTCTTGCAGAAAAAGAATACATGTAACCTTTGCAGAGGAAATGAATTCTCGGGTCTGTATCACCAGATATTACTCGGACATTTTAAAATGAAGCGAATAATCCGTAACTTTTATATGAAGCACCATGAAAATATTCTTGAAGCATTTTTGTAAAACAAGAATTGTTTTTAAAAATGAAGAAATAAAATGTGAGGAACTGGTGTTCATCGAGAATCATTTTCTGAATAATTGATGGGGACAGTGAAGAGGAAGGGTGAAGTGAAGTGCAAAAGTAAATAGGATATAAGGGAAATAAAGAGATGAGAAATGCCTAGTTAGACAATTAAAAGAAAAATAAGAATTAGAGCGAGGAGGAGAAACAGGTAATATATTGGCTGTGTAATTCTAGGGTATGGATAAAATGGAGCACTAGCAAGGGAGGTTCAGGTTAGATAGATAAACATTAAAGTAATATGCATATATTTGAAAAATAGGCGGGTCAGTTTTAAAGTTGTAGGTATCTGTATAGAAATAGAATGGATTCAGTGAATTCACCAGCAATTATACAGAAGGCAGGTAAAATAATAAAAGAAATCTGCAATAGAAATACAGTTTACAGTATTGAAGACCCCGTCCATGTGAGATGCGCTCATATTAAGAGGCGACAAACTGATTATATTATTTATGTCAAATTAATGTTAGATATGACATTTGAAGGGAACAAAATATGTAACAGTTTAATATGACACTAGCAGGGAAAAACTCGTGTACCAGTTACTTATAATTACTCATGTTTGCAAAAGGAATGGAACAATTAAAATCACATACGCACGAACATTCTGCACAAACGCGGAATATCCAGTGTTTCTGGAGAATGAAGTGGATGCAATTATTTAATGTCATAAACTGAATCAGATTTGATGAAACTGCTCGCACTGTAAGTATTTTACATAGCCTTTTAAAGTGTGTCAGGTCTGTTATTAACTCAGTACTACAGCTCTTGTATTGAACGAAAGAAAATACAATAGTGCGCAAAGGAGTTACCTCGTCCAGCGTAGCTGGAAGATTGTTTGTACTTGCATTTAGGTGTTAGCTGGATATCCCAAGAACCTGTGACCAAGACTTCATTAATTTCGTAGATTATAAATTCCTGAGCTGGCCTCGAAATTTGTCTCCATGAAGGCCATCACATTCTGCCAAAAGTTGTGCATCACATCATGGATCAGTGTCTGTCAAGTTTATCGAATCCCTTTCTACCATTTTTTGATGTCCTCCTGATGCACACAATTGAAAATGAAGATTTTAAGCGGTTGAAAAGCTGCACGTTTGAGTGGCTTTGCCGGCCGTATGCTTCTTAGTGAGTGCTCGTGTTGTTAGTGATATCCATTTGAGAAAGTTGCTGTTACTGTTCGTCCTGTTAAAGCATTTGTAGAATGTGACTGATAAAGAATTCGTGTGGTTATGCTTGCGGTTTTCACATAAGAATTTTTACTTTTTATTTTTTCTATAAAAAACCAAGCCGTTTTACCAAGTAGATACATAATGCAATTATTTTAGAACCTACAAAAAAGGATGAAAATGCGACTTCAAGTACAGTTTTGAAAAATATTAATAATGGTATGAGATAGAAAGAGATGTTGAAGAAAGTCGATTTCAAGTTTGGCAAAATGTTGGCCATAATTCTGGTAAGACGCAATCTCGGCTTTGTAAATAGACCTTCCTCCAGCGCCTACGTAAAAGTTTTTAGGTTTAAAAGTTTAATCCCGTATTTAAATTCCTCGTATTATAAAAATTCAAAACTTTGCTCCACGCCAGCCGTAAGCGTGAGGGGAATGTCTCAAAGGAGGCTGGCTGCGACATTGTTTTTTTGGAATGGTGAAAATCTTCATATTGAAGTATTCGATGGGAAATTGATATTTGGCAGTGATTCTTGTTTGAAATGTTATGTGACAAACTCTTTAATCGAGAATCAAATAAGATAATTGGTTTGTCCCATAATTCGGCGTGTATGCAAACATACTCGGTTATCATATTTCAGTATATATCTTCTTATATATTTTTGTATCCATGTCAGTGTCACCGGTATTTAACTGTAAAATGATTTTCAGGCCACAATTTACATTACTATTCCAAATATTATTATATATATTTTGTACACATATACATAATATATAGATATATATATATATATATATATATATATATATATATATATATATATATATATATATATATATATATATATTAATGTGCGTGTGTTTTTCAAAGAGATTTATCGTCAAGACACAAGTTTCTGGCTTATTTCACGACTGTTCTTACTCGCGATGCTTCTATTTCATGGTGATGAAATCATTTCTGAGTAAATGTATTTCTTAAAAATGTTTAGCTCTAGAAAGTGAAATAAAATTGTGCTCTGAGATAAACAGAATATAATAACAAATCATAATAAATATTAAGTGTTTAACGTTGTCATTGCTTGTTTTAGAATAGTAACAAGTGAGGCAGTCGCAGTCACTGGGGGCACAGGAACAGTACGGTCGGTGAAGTAGAAATAAATAAGATGTTTTAAGTACCTAGAACAAAGAGATTTAAATGCAATAATAAAAGATGTGTTTTAAACGTGCTTATTTAGTTAACGATAGAAATGCACTTGTGGCTTTCTATTTTAAAAGTTCCATCTAATGTCGATAAACGTGAAATTTAAAAGATTAATCTGTCATATGTATGTACAGTATATGTCATATGTGCTTAAAAACCTGTTCTGTCCCCTTCGTAATGGATTTTCTGTGATGAGTGTAAGTTATTTTTTTAATGGTTTAATTATTAAACAACAGTAGTTTAAATTTGAACACTGAAGCTGATTGAACACATTGTGTAGGGAGTTCCGTTATCTTAAGGATTCTCTCACTTTTGCAGTGGTCAATCAAACTGGAGATTTTGTACTGAAGAGCAATATTTAATAATAAAGGTTTTAAAAATCTAACAGTCAAAGCTTATCCTGGAGAGAATATTGAATGCATATCCTCAAAACCAAAATGAATCAGCGTTGATTTAATGGGAAAGTTATTCTGGTGAACAGAATGGGCTTTTGGTTGCCGTAATTTTTTTTTTTTTTTTTTTTTTTGCACCTTCTTCATTAGGCAAAATAACGAGTAAAGTTTAACCATCAGCCTGAGCATTTTTGGTTCTAGGGAAAGATTCTTGAATATTTCATTCCTTAGGACGTTTACATACTGTGAAGGTGGTTTAAAGAAAATTTATTGGGCAGAAAACAGACGGCAATGATCTTGTATTTACAGCAATTTTGGGTGAAATACAAACGATACGTGATATGTGGGTGACTAGAATAGAAAACTTCTTGTTGCTCTCCATTATTCGGTGTCCGTCACGGTTGTTCTTTTCATGATAAAAGGTTATCTCTAATAGCCCTTGATAATTGAAAACGAAACGTTTAGCTAGAAGAGGTAATTGTTCAGTTAAAGTGGAGACAGTAATGTCTCCCCGTGTTATACAATTGCATGTTCGGCCTGTACAGCCTTTAAAATCATTGTTAAAGGAAACTGAATTCGTAATAGTTTTTTTGTTTTTGTTTTATTAGAATTAACGTGAAAGGCATGTAATGAAGCGAGAGCGTTTTGTAAATGGTTTTCATTTCAAGTCTTGTTATTTTTGACGTGCGCCGTTGGAATTCATCAGAATAAAATTAATGTTGACCGTGTACCTCATCTTCGCTCTTAGCTAGAATTCATTTCACTTTCGTGAATCATTTTCAGTGGATGACAGCACGGGCGTTGTGAGAAATCACATATTTACAGAGGTCAAGACTCATTTTTTTTTCTTACACGTTTTACGCCTGTTTCCCGTGGGGTACGAATTTTTTGTCAGTATCTTTAGCGGTCGGGAATCGGGCATTCTTTGTTTTGTGATGTAGAATGGTTGTTGTAAGAAGAAATTCATGCTTTGAAAATGTTGTGTTGTGACTGCATTGAGATTTTTTATTTAATCCTCTGAAGTGGAAAGACTAATCTCTCCAAAGACTGGAATCTTAGAAAATATATATAACAAAAAACCAAGTTATCTGGGAAAAAATAAAAAATAATAAAAACGAGTGCTTAATAAGCTACCTTCAGTGATAGTTAAGCTTGGTAGTGGGATCCGTAAAAAGATTGCTTCTCTGCAAGTTCCAAGAATTCCCTGAGAGAGAAACGCTGAATTTTATTTAAAAACTGGAAAAATCAGAATACCGTGACTAGAGTTCGCAACTCATTCCGAAATTAAACAAGTAAAAAATGCGCCGAAGAAACAGTTTTCTATATACCGTATAATGCTGCATGAAACTCTCAGCCACGGCCCATGAAACTTTCAACCAAGGCCCGGTGGTGGCCTGTGTTGTTGACACGTATAGCGGTGCCAGACGCACGATCATGGCTAACTTTAACCGTAAATAAAATAAAAACTACTGAGGCTAGAGAGCTGCAATTTGGTATGCTTGATGATTGGAGGGTGGATGATCAACGTACAAATTTGCAGCCCTCTAGTCTCGGTAGTTTTTTAAGATCTGAGAGCGGACGGACAGACAAATAGCCATCTCAATAGTTTTCTTGTACAGAAAACTAAAATCAGTCGTTTAAGTTGCGTGTCTGTGTAGTTACAGGAAATTGTCCCACACAGGCATCAGCCATAACAACAAGAAAAGCTACTTTGGAAATATTAACGTATTAAACTAAAAAGAGATTACGAGCCAGAAACATGTCCACGGAAAAATGAGTCTTCCTTCTCTGGATCTGCTGACTCACCCAAGCACTGTTGACGACTCTGCACATTCTTAAGGTGACTCCAACCTCGGTCAAGACCTAAGCCCTGATATGGATGTGCTGTGGTCTATAATGATGAGTCATAAATGTAGCCAAGTTCCCTGAGTGTGTGTCTGTTTTACTACAGAGTTGACAGCATTAATTAAGGCATTAGAGTTTGATTTAAGAAGAAAAGGAAAACGTGTTGTTACTGTGAGTTACGAGTGCTGTGAGATTATTTGAGAGATTTGAATAATTTCCACCCTTCTGTCCAAAAAACTCAAGAGTGGCTATTTCTGCTGGGTTCAGAGTCGTGTGGCAAAATCTGGAAATGAGGTAGTGGACAGGGCAGCAAGAGAAGCCACTGTAGACAATTCTCGCGTTAATGTTTCCCCACAATGACACGAAACGACTGCTGTGCATTTCAGGGCCGTGTCTAATAGATTTTCGTCGATAAAATCTTACCAAAGCATTGGATATGGATCCTATTTTGGGAATAGCTATTTGGAACCACAGGCTAATAGATTTTCGTCGATAAAATCTTACCAAAGCATCGGATATGGATCCTATTTTGGAAATAGCTATTTGGAACCACAGGCTAATTGGCAGAAATATGTAGTGATGTCTAATGTTGATAACTGAGGCATTTATCAGAGTAAATCAGTGAAATTTAAAGGGAAACTTAGCTAAATTTAGTAAGCACCCAGAGAGAGGCTAGCTTTGACGTAAACTGTGACATCAGACGCAATAGCAAGGTTCCCAGTAGTATGATAATGATTGTAGAAACAAATATTTGACCCTCTTGCAAAAAAGTATGTTTTAGATGGTAGCACTGCTCCAGTGTAACGGGTTACTGTAGATTGAGCACAGTCTGGTATGCTGCTCCCGATTTATGAACAGCAAGAGAAAGTATGGCTTTCATATGAAATCTCTAGTCGAAATATTTGGTAAGAGATTTGAGCACCTTATGGCTTATTGAAAAGAAACTGGTATTTTTAAATGCATTCAAATTAGTTTTCAATTTGTTAAAATATATTAATGTTTATGAATTTGTATAATGCTTATGCAGTAGAATGCGATTATGTATGAATGTTTAATTTTTTTTTCTCATATTCATTAGTATGATGGCACTGAATGCCCTACCCAGCCCCAGGACATATGGCCCAAATTTCACATTTTCATTCTACTTGGAGATAAAAACATTAACATCCATCGTGGGATGATGAATTAGAAACTGAAAAGTTAATCCCTTAGCAACATTAACAGAAACAAAACTATTTCTTAATTCAAGTGAGCCTACCCACTTCCACAGCTGACAGGCACCATGTCATGTATTGACATTTTTATACTAAGCTCTAGCTGTCTTGTTGACTCCACTAGGAAAACATTGGATAGATGGCATACAAGAGACCGTTCACCAGTAGTCACTGAAACTGAACATAGCCCACCTGAACATGGATGATCTAGGTGGTGCGTAGACGGAGCATATTGGCATAAATGTAAAAAAATTAATGAAACAGAAGCACTGCAGAAGAGTTCCAAAAGTGTTGAAGATTACATTGACTTGTTCAGTGGAACTCTTCACATAGCTGGAATAAACGGCATTCCAAATATGACAGGTTTTTTTTTCTGTTGTTGACCAATTACGTGGTGGTCACCAGACTTTACATAAAGTTGCGAAGACTGCATTGAAAAGGTGCTGCAGAAATTGCCCTGAGCAAAGCATTACAATTCACTGTTAGATCAGCTAAACATTGATTTTGGTCATCCTTTGTATTTTCAATTAATAGAACAGCTCTCCAAATTCTCCGCTAGTTTGAAATCGATGGTTAATATGTTTTAAGAGATTTAGTTATGTAATGCAACCACTAAACATTTTTTAAACGTCTCACAAGTCTCAGGAGATTCTCCAGGATTCCACTATTGACATAAAAAAGAAAATGATAGAGCCCCTGTCCATGTTAAAGTTCCCTACGCAGTGATAAAGCACATTTACAAGAATACCGAGTTTGCTATATCAAGTGTTATCAACAGGATATAGCCTGATAACAGGTGCTCAGCAGTTTGGGAACTAGCTATGAAATTAACCTTTTGCAAAACCTGGGATGGACCTCGTGTAGGTCAGAAAATGAAAGACCTTTGTCAGTCTCTTTGGGAAAATATTGAAACAAACCAAAAGATACTCAGTATTACGTCATCAGTATCTCCTTGTTCATATCCCTATATGCCAAGGAGACAAGAAACGATGTTGCGCAGGCTAAGGATTGCATGTACCTGACTCACTCATGGGTTCTTGATGTCAGGTGAAAATCCTCCGCCGTGCGAGGACTGTATTGTGTCCTTGACTGCGAGACGTTTGCTGGTCGAATGTCCCATTCTTGGGAATGAGAGACATAGATTCCTCTCTTGGGGACGTGGCAGAGATAGCCATTTTATCTTTGCAACGATTTGCAGCTGTATACCTTTGTTAGGGGGGCGGGCCTCGCCAAAACAATTTAGATCATATACATATACAATATGTTGTTATGTATGTATAGTATATATGTATTTACAGATATGATTTTTAATGTATAAAAGTGGTATGGTTTTTGGCCTGGAAAACAAGATTGTTCAGTATGCCGATGATACAACACTTGTGGGTATAGTAAAGTCTACACTTACGAGAAATGAAGCTGCCCTCAGCCTCAATCGGAACATGGACTGGATCATTGAATGGATAGCCGGTGGGGTATGAGGCTGAACTCCAGTAAAACGAAAATACTATTGATTAGCAGATCTCACAGATTTTCCACCCCATCCTCCCCTTCAGATGGATGGGACTTTGCTGAATGATTCTGAAGTTTAACTTTTCTACGTGTAACTTTGATCTCATATCTTACTCTTGAGAAACATCTAATGAAAGTGTCAGCAAATGCCGCACGAAAGTTAGGTATTGTTTGTAAGGCCTCATATATTTATAAAAGTGATAAAATCAATGCAACCACTTTTAGGTCATTTGTGCTTCCATCACTAGAGTACTGTTCACCAGTGTGGATGTCTGCTTCTGCCAGAGATTTATCTCTTTGAGAGAGGGTAGTTCATGATGGTAGGTTTCTGTTTCTTAATATTAGTGGTTATGACTTGGACCATCGACAGATGGTTTCTTGTTTGTCACTTTTCATAAGTTGTATTTAAACAGATCTTTCATATTCACAGTTGATCCCTGATCCCCTTTATTTGCCGAGAGCAACCATATTCGCAGAAGTTCAAGCGAAGATGCAATTCATTACTTCCCCAATACAATTCAACTTGTTTTTTAACATTTTACTTACATTTTCATTTATTTGTCTGTTTTGTTCTATCAGAGAACAACATGATGCATAATGTCAGAAAAGTTCTTGCTGCTGGAATTTTTAATCAAAATCCACATTGTTATATTGGTAAGATCCCTTCACACCGGTTAACATTTGTTAGCAAACCACGAAAATGAAAATCAAACGGTTCCAAGTCCATTAAACCGCTAGTCGCAGCACAAAAGAAAACATCACTCGGATGTCTATGGACGTTTAATAGGCCTAACAAGATAAATCAGAAAAAAATAGGCAAGGAAATATAATAGGCATAATAATTATTCAATAAATGAATATTTTGTGGGCCAACATAACTCATTTTTTCCCGTCCTTCAAATGAAAATCATGTACTCTTTGTTTGTATCTGTAAGGCATCCTTTTTAGCTCGATTCTGTGATTTATGGTTTTAATGTAAACAAGTATATGGAAAGTACTTTCAAAACAAGATAAATGTGATAAAATACACAGCCGCCCAGTTTTTTTTAACTATGAACTCTTTAATGTAGCACAATAAACGTAAAAAAAGAAGTCAGTACTGCCACTATGAATTAAATGGATTACATGAATGTATTCAGATATTACCACCCAATACCTGTGGTCATGGAACTTGAGCTTATATTTGCACCAAATCAGCACAGTTATGAGAATTTCTCAGTGGGATTTAAAAATGAATTGAAAAGGTCTTTCTTTATTCCAGATCTGCCTAAAATTTGCCTCGTATAGTACAATTATAATATGCCTCATATAGTACATTTCAGACAATGATAAAGGTATCTCGCAGTATCCTTTCAAAGCCTAGCTGCATCTCTCTCTCTCTCTCTCTCTCTCTCTCTCTCTCTCTCTCTCTCTCTCTCTCTCTCTCTCTCTCTCTCTCTAAGTTTTGCCTTCTAACAAACTATTTGGTAATATACAGGCTTGAAAATAAAGTTACAATATACCTAGATCTAGGAGGGTTACGCTGGATGGGAGGCCTCCATATCTGTAGAGCTGGAGTATTTGCTAATTATGTATCCACTTCTTGCAATCCTACTCATAGGATTGTTTATGTCTGCTATATATTCATATTTTTCAGTTCTGAGTTTAACCAAAATGTTGAATAGCTTCTCTTTTCATAGAAGGACCTGTTAATAGCCACTCATTTAGTGACATAAAATGTGCATTTTCTTTGCTACAGAAATTAAATACAACTCTCAATGGAGTCGTCTAGGAATCCTTAGCCATGCTGTGATGAGGGAGGTAGTGGCAGTCTTGCAGCTTGATAGTTCCCTCACAAACTGGTTCGATGAAATTCATCTACAGTTGTTGATGGATGATGTCATCATACTACTTCAATTTTTTAGATAAATGGGGAGAACTGACATCAAAAGATAACAACTGACCGTAGCTCTTTTATAGTTTGTTGGTAAAGGAAGATACACGGACTTCCTAGGTAATCTGACATGATACGGGAAGTTTTCATACTTCTTAGAATTTAAGAATTCTATTTTAGCCTCTTTGTCCTCGCAAAACATATATTTAGCATTTATTCCAATTGCATCTAAATCCCATAATTTGTGAACAGTATCAGCTTTTTTGTTCACATTATTAGCGAGGGCTCTTGGCTCAGTAGAAGTACATATCCTCATTTCCACAGCATATTGCATGGTAAAAGAAGCCATACTTTGCACCAGTAATGAACCCATACAGTAAGACACCTGCTGGAGAAGTCTTCATTTCACAGACACCCCCCCCCCACTTATAGAAACCTCCAATAAATTTATCAGTGTGTTCTTGTCAGCAAGTTCATACCGTGCATCTTGTAACAACTTTGAAACCTAGTAGTAGAGTAAGGACATGGTTGCTTCACTCAGTGATGAGGCCATAGAATGTGTTTTTGGAGCAGTCACTGTGACATGTGTTGCAGCTGAAATGGGAAAGCCCAAGCAAAAAAGTAGAACATGGATTAAATGCTGGTTTAAGAAGAGAATTGAATTATCTCACGATTGTCTTGGCAAGAAAACATGATTTAGAAATTGAGACAGTCAATGAAAAAAATACGGATTTGGATAATTACATAGGTCTACACCTAACTTTACTGTATTTATTACTGTAATATGAAGGTCAGCATTAAAACATACAATTGAGACTTTATATAAATATTTTTTACTATGTCCAATAGCTTCCTTATGCAATAAATAGTTAAGCTTGCTCCTGGGGGTTCTCACTGAGTTCACAGCTTGAGGAGGAGGGCAGCTGTTGCTTTATCCCATGGGCGCACCTCGTTGCTTTCCTGACAGTGGTCCAAAGGAGGAGGGTCTCTTGGGTAACATTAAGTGTGAATTTACACCAAACAATGGCGAGGGCCTCCTTGTATCTGAGGCGGCGGTGTTCCATGTCGTCGTCGAGGATTTTGATGTCCCTTACGATCTTTTGTCGTTGGAGGGCACTGCAGTGTTCACTCATGTAGTGGATGTGGTGAGATTCTCTCGGAGAGGCCAGTTATGGTCAAACTGGTATAGGAATGGTGGCATTCATTCTCAGGGCACAGGATTTGGTAGACCTCTCTCCTTTTCATGGCTTCACTGCTGACGGCAGGTACCCCATGGGCAGTCCTCTGGTCCTCATAGTAGATTGTAAAGTTGACTGTGGCATCTACTTTAGTAGGGGTTACCTATTGATCAGTGTGTAGTTGTAATTGTCGTGCCAATAACAGACAGATTATTAACTTTACTATCTGCCTGAACATATCTTAGGATATACTTGATAGTTGGACATCATAAAGCTTGTAAAGTCAACTAACATTTTATCACTCTAGGTAAAACTTCCATTAACAGATTCAGAATGAAAGGTAAACAAAAACTCTCATACTTAGTATCAAAGTTTCTCTGAATTAAACTTTTGAGTACTAATCCTAGGACTCTGCAGTCAACACAATTCAATCTTGGAACTGGTTCCTTCTGGTGGACGCTGGAACTAGCTGTAAAACACTTTAAAGACAGTTATATAAACAAACATCATTCAAGTTTAATATGACCTTAACCTAAATGTATGGGAAATGTAGATGATGATAATCTTATTAATCTCCTTTAAAAGAAATTAAGAGAAGATTGTAATCTTTCTCCTAGTTATATAGAAACCAAGAGATCATAATCTTACTCTTATGGTACCAGTGATTGAGATGAATGACAAGAAAGAGGAAGACTTAACTAAAAAAAATAAATTACAACTGTTCTGAAAAAAGCCAAGACATCTGATCCCTACAGAGAGACTTTAGGAATCTGCCAAATTGAAGCAATTAAATTATCAATGAGTGATGGCTCATTTTTTTTTAGACGTTCAGCCAAGAAAATATTTAGTAGCCATGTTACAAAAGACGCGCTAAATATTGTGATAGGAGCGACATGGGAGGTCGAACTGTTGAAGTATTCATTCAGAGTAAACCCAAGAGTGAAATGGTAGAAGTAAAGCAGATGTAGCAATTCAAGTGTCAGTAACGGCTGTCTCCTTATATACTGACTTCATCTTAGGTTGCCCAGTGTAACTAGATTAGATTGGCTAGTTTAATTAAAGCATCTTGGTTAAGACAAAGTACAATGCTCGGTGGCTTCTATCCGACACAACTTTAGCTGCTAGAGGTGGGCCATGTAACAATACTGAAGAGGACTAAAAATGGGAAAGGGAGAGTGTGACAGCTGTAGACAAGGATGATATGAAGAATGCTAAAGCAAATCAGTGTATAAATGGTCGTGGAGGCATGCTGCTGCATCTAAATATTGTGACTGATGTCTTTGGAAAGGCAGTATAGACATTTCAAAACAAAGAACTGCAAAGTTTCAAGGAGACCAAGGAGAGGCTTAGGTAATTGTACATCATTGAGGAGATACCCAGTTGATCAGTGAGTTTCAATCCGATAAGAAATATATAAATTAGTAGGAGGTAATGCCTACAAATGAGCACTCAAGGCATATTTTGGAAAATTATTTAATCAGTTGAGAGATTACACAGACACATTATGAAGTAGTCAGCATTAGTTTATACAGGGTGCAACACGAGTTTATGGAAATATTTTAGAAAAGGAAAGAAAAAAGTAATTTTGAGCGGCAAATGTATATAAACATTTGCCTTTTAAGGCTTCGTTTGCCGGTGGGGGAAATTTAAAATAACCGTTATCATTAGCGCTGCTTTTGGTAACGGGAGGTCGGAGTAGCCTGGGATGGTTGGGGAGAGGGGCGGTTTGAAGTGAATAAGGCAAGTGGATTGACAGTCTTTTAATTATGATCCTTTTTCTTGCAAGTAATCTTATTTCAACGATTAGCTAACAGCGGTGACGTATGGCTTTACGTCTAAAATAAGTAGTGCAAATGTTGCTGAGCAACATTCATTTGTGATCACGCCCTCTGTCCTGCCGTCCCGTCACGGAATTGTTGAACCAGGAATCATGACTAGGTCTACGCCTATGACTGGTGTCTGATGAATACTTTAGATGGAGAGGGAGAGATTTTCAAAAATACATTTGGAATCTTTGATAGGTGTCTAATGAATAAGCAAGCCTACCTTTGATGGAGGGGAGATTCAATTAGGCTTACTTTTTTTTTTTTTATCGGTGTCCAATGAATACCACTGATAGGGAGGGAAAGGGATTCAATGATGCATGCATTTTTTTCCTTCAAAATCTAAGTAATACATTTGATTGGGAGGTACTTTATTCACATCGGCCTAATCCCTCCTTCCTCCTCCTACACGGCACCACACCTCCCCCCACATCCCAAGCTGCTCCGACCTCCGGTTACCAACCTCCATCGCATGATATCGGTTAATTTAAAATTCCCCTCAGCGACAAACAAAGCCTTAAAATTCATATGTTTATAGAACATTTTCTGCTCAAAATTACTTTTTCTTTCATTTCCCAAAATATTTGGATAAACTCCTGCTACACCCTGTATGGCAATGTGAAGGACTGACAGTATATCCCACTCACATCTTTACAGGAACCCAAAGTTAGTTCAGTCCGCTATAAATTTACTTTTGATAGGCCCACCCTTAGTAATTGTTTACTCTGGAATATCAGAGGTAGCTCCCTAGTCTTATTTAGGGAACGTGAAATAACCCTCCAGCCACCATAGTAAGATGAGGGAAAAGCATCATAAATTGCTCTTTTGTAATCATTAAGAGAAGGCAAATGTCAAGGTGTCCATTATGTCTGAAGGACTGTTAAATGACTGGTTCTCACAGAGATTTTTTCCTTGTACTCTTTAATTCTGGGTGTTAAATGACGTTGACTATTGCTAACAAGTAGCACCAGTATTCACCACATTACTTATTTCCTTTCCCTCATGATTATTGCTGTTGTTTACTTTCTATTTTGTCCGCTAATCAGTTTTCTTGATACAGAATATTTATCAATTTTATAAATGAGATGAACTATTTCCGCTTGGGTAGATATGTTTTGGCATATGCTCTAGACCCTTTTCAAATATATTGTAATAACAATAATGAAGTGACGGTAACAGTAATTTGAAATCTGTGACTGACGTGGCTGTTGCTATTATTAATATTATTAGTTGTGATTCTGAAAAAGGACGAAAAAAGATGGGATTTTGTGAGTAGAGTTCGGTAATTTCAAGAGCGGTTATTTAAACTATTCTGTTGAGTAAAAGACGAAAACGAGTCTTGTTTATGAACAGCAGGCTTCAAGTTTCCAATCCCAATCCGTCGAAGGCAATTGCCTTTGATATAATGACATTGAACAGAAACCGAAACATCATAGATAGGTTCCTGGTGGTTTATTTGTTGCTCTTTTGATTTTTCATATATTTCATTATTCATAAATGTTATATTATCTATTTTGTTTTTTCATATTACTGTGTCGGTATTAACATCTAGATTCCTTATGCAAGGACCCGGCATTGAAAATAATGCTTGTTCTGAAAGCTGTTGCAAGTGAATGACTTGTACGTGTTTTTTTTTTTTTTTTTTTTTATAGTTCTTCAAGACATTCTGTTACATGTTGCCCGGAGTAAAAAGTAAATAAATATTTGATGGGATTTATCAACTTTTTATAATTTGTGGGGTCTTCAATGGGGGTTAGAGGTTATGGACAAGCAAATATATTTATTGGCAGTCCTGCCAAATAATTTTTAAAAAGCGGTTCACGATAACCGTTATGTGCGTTAAGAGGTTTTAAAATGACAGATTATCGCATAAATCTTTGCTGGTGAGGATTTCTGACGCAAAGAGACCAAGTTGAGAAGAAAAGAGAAGAAGGAGGGCAAGTAAGACAGAAAACAAACCAATTTTGATATAGGTCGCATCAGAATAAGTAAATAAATTCTTGTACTGAAATACTATGGAAAATATATGAAGTAGCGAAAGAAATAGGACATAATTTTGAGCGTATACTGCAATTTCCGATGGACCGACGTAGAAGTCATTGTTAATGAAAACGACTGTCCAGGAAGAATATAATTTCTTATCAAGTTGTTGTCGTCAGGAGGAAATTATTTCAATGTAGAGAGCATAGCGCTGGCGAGTGCGTTCCAGTTTTCATTTCAATGATCTCAGGGTCAGTCAAGAATATTAAATGAATTAGCCGCCTGCTGTTGACTTAATTGTCTTTTTGAGCTATGGATTTTTCCTAATCCTTAAAAAATGATGAAGTGTATTTTTAAATGCGACCTTTAGCTCTCCCGGTAAATGTGAGGAAGACTGGGGGAAAAATGTTTATTTTCTGCGCCTGTTATTTTCAGCGATTATAACGTTAGCCTACGATCCCCTTTTCTATTTATTTTTATTTGGAATTTGTTAAAATTGTTTATATTTTTTGCTGAGGAACTGCCCATATTTGGCACTGCGAAATATTAAATTTATAAAACCAACTTGTCTTGTGGAAAACCTAGGTTATTAAACACTTGTTAGTACATCAAGTCGAATACTCTGGAGATGTTAAGTTGGAACAAATCGGATCTTTGCATAGTCTTACTTGAAGGATGACGCGATCAGTTTTTTTTTTTTTTTTTTTTTTGCTGAATCGTATGTTTGTTTAGACCTGGATAGAGTAGTTGGGTGTCGTTTTTTTTTTTTTTTTTTTTTTTTTTTTTTTGAGAGCTAGTGATTGTGAAAGTTTGTTGTATAGTTTTGTTAACCTATGATGTTCTTGAAGTTTTTTGGGGGGAGTTTTTGTTTAGTTTTCTAAAGCTAAATTACGAAAGATTTGTTTTTGTGTTTAGCTGTCTAAATACGAGAAATGGCAATAGGCTAAACTGTACAGAGAAAGTACAAGATCCCAAGAAAGAAGTAGAAGCTAAGACGACCTATTATTTCGTAACCACAGAAATGTATCGTTTGAGTTGTAATGTGTTCAATGTTGTCTAAATACTTGGTAAAACGATTCGGAATGCTCTCAGTCATATAGCCCAAAATTAACTGGGAATCTACCGAGAAGTTAATGAAGAAACATATCGATTGAGCACATTAAGATTGGAAATTGAAATGGAGGTTCAACGAAATATCCAGTCACAATTAGTAGTTCATCTCACTGTAATTCAATGTTTTCGTGAAAATGTGTATCTTGATGCTGTTTTCTGCATTGTAAACACCATTGTTGTGTGAGATTAGCAGCACGTTATTTTTTCTGCTACTGTCTTGTACTTCTTCGTTGTTTCATTGATTCCTTCTGAACAGAGGATTACTTTGACCTAAGAATTTGATGCTGGAGCCGGGAGTTAACACAACACTTTAAAACAAGGGTCCGACTCTTCAAAGAATTGTAATATACTCTTAGAAAACCTTGGATTTTTTCTATAATATGACAGTCTTGTGTTAAAAGTCTTTGGAAGATTTCTCTGCTGTCTATAAGAGAAAGCAAATAAATAAATATCGATCAATTTTGCCAAAGCTTTTAGACTTTCATGTATTTTACAAGAGAAACATAGGCCATAAAAGCCAATTGAGAGAGCTTTTAAAATGTCTGCCTCCCATTTTCAATGGTTCGATTAATCGAGAGTTGTAATAAATGGAAACTGTGATAAACAACCGTACATTTGGTTTAAATTTTACAGCCTCACTATTTATGTTTATGTTTTGGGATTATGCATTCACCTGGAAACTCAGTTCGCCATTTTATAAAAGCGAAGGAGGCTTTTCCACTATAGATATTTTCATGAAAATCAAGAACTTAGAATGATTTGAAGTATTTAATCGATTTTCTTGATTACTTTATAATTTGACTTGATAAAATTCGATAATTATTGGAATAATTTTTAGCGGAAGTAATCTTTTATGAAGTATTCAAATTCAGTAACACTCATTGAGAGATGGCTTTCCGGTAACAGGGTTTCGGGAGGGAAAAGAGATTCCCCATTCCGAATCTAAATAACTGTCTTTACTCCTTCTCATTATCACTTCAGAGTCTTTCATATTTCATGAGCTTTCTTCCTTCTTGCTATCCTACCTCTTTGAATACAGTTTCCAAGTGCTGGTGTCGTCAAAATTTGCCTCTTGGCTAAATGGGAGAAGGCACTAGCATGGTTGAGAAGGGATTTACATTCGAAACATTGTGAGAGTTGTAAGTGAAGTCAGTTAGCCCGAAGATGGTTTGGATATCTTTGGTGGAACTATCCTTAAAGATTAGCTAATCTGAATCCAGAGAGAGCTAACCCTTGAATTAGGCCACCTCGGCTTGGGACCAAGAGTCATGTATATATATTACTTTTTAAATTCGTTAATTTTTGTGGAATTTCCACTTTTGGTAAAATTTATTGGACCTGATAAATTGTAAAAGATATCATAGTTGAGACTGGGTTTATATCTGAAGCTAATAGTGGAAACTGTTGTAGGATCATGTAATGGTAATAGAAATAAATAAAATTGCAATTTATGTCATCACTCGAATGCATTCAGCAATGTATAAGTAACGGTTTTAAGTCTTATAATTGAAAATATCTGAAAATATTAAAATAATCCGTATTCGCCTTTATTTGAGCACTCATTTAAACTATCAGAAACCTTATTAAGGTCGTTGAAAGAGTTCATCCTGAGCTTTGACACTAAGAACTCATTTTATAATAAAAATCTGGGAATTCCCACTTAGGCAAAGCAATTAGTAATGCAGGATCTACTGGGACAGATCACCGCATAGTTTTATGCTTTGCACGCTATTCAGAATACTGCTGGTTACTACAACTTCAGACTTTGGCAGTAAGGTATTCTCTTACGGAAGAAATAATAAAACTGCAAAACAAAAAATTAAAAAAATCCTAATATATGCTAAAACAAGAAAAAGTTCTGTCATCCAGTGGAAATGACACATGAAAGTGAAATGAATTCTGGCTAAGAGCGAAGACGAGATACGCGGTCGTCATTAATTTTCTTGTGATAATTTCCAAGCGGCCACGTCAAAAGCAACGGACTTGAAATGGAAACCATTTACAAAGTGCCCTCGATTCATTACGTGGCTTTAACATAAATTGTAATAAAATAAAATGTTCTATTACAAATTCAGTTTCCTGTAACAAAGGCCACACATGTAATTGCATTTGATATAAAACAGGTAGACATTATTGTTCCCACCATAACTTCAATTACCTTTCCTGGCTAAAATGTTTCGTTTTCAATTATCAAAGGATATCATACATAACCTTTTACTATGAAAAGAACAAACGTGACTGACAGCGACAGCGAATTATGGATAACAGTAAGGGGTCGTCCATTCAGGCTGCACCTGCGTAGCATAGGTCTTAATTTAATCTTTCGTGTCTGGCACTCGAGAGTACGTAATAATACGTTTTCAAGGAGTCGTTATGCATGTCACTGCATTGTAATTTGAGATCTCATTTGGAGTGAAGTAACAGCAGAGCATTTGTTAAAAGTCTAGTTATATCCCTTGTAAAGGAACCTTCGCTCTTTTGTTTGTTAAAGGAGGTACTCGACCACGTCAACTATATTACTCTCGCCATGATCATGATATCACCCTTTAATCAGGGACTTGTTGATTTTGCTATCTAAAGCCTGTCTTGGCACTTTATATAGACTGTTCCTTTAAAGTCTAAAGAGCAACTGTTATGTGAGGAAATTCATGAGCCGTCAAAATTTGGAAAATTACCTGCCCCACAATTGGATACCAGAGAAAATTCATGGTTGTGTTTTGTATACACAGAAAAAAGGGAGTTGAATTTTGTACATTATTCTACCACACAAATCAAGAGGTAAGAAAACTGCTGTGCCAGATCACTCACAGAATGCTGTAATACTAATTTATTTTGGGATAACGAAGCGCCAAGCAGATGTATGACGATTTGAAGATCTCGGAAGACTAGAACAAGCAGACCATAGAGTGCCATTCGTGAAAAGGCAGGAACAAGTGATCTTTGAAGTTGTTTCTCTTTATAAAATATAATTTTTTTTCGATGTTTTATATTGTAACATGTGTAAATTTTTAGTACAATACTAATTTGGTATGACTGTTAAGTGTGAATGTATTTTAAAGCATGTGTGAATTTATATTGTTTCTTGACACTCATTAATTGGAAACAGTGTATATTGAAATATCTGAATATGTATAAGTTCTGAATTATTTTCTTTAGGGATGTGTGACTTGAAATGTTGACGCCATGTAAATGAAATACTCTGTCAGTGAACTGGTAACAGTTGTTGATGTCCATTCCTTTTCTATTCTCTCCACCCCCCTCAGTAACAACGAGGAAGCAGCAGAATTGTTTTGTTTTTGCTTCTTAGTTTTTTCTTTGTTTGTGCTGATATTTGCTTCTTCTTTCATTTCTGCTTTCTTTTTTTTCATTTCTGCTTTCTTTTCTGTGCTTGTGTATAACATTTTCTATGTGCTCAGATGAAATTTTATCCTTATTTTGTTTCGTTGGTGAAAACAAGTTTTAGTAGTTTTTTCTTTTTCTTTTTTTCTTCAGACGTGATGATGGAGGTGGTTTTTACTCTGAAAATTGATACTGTAGTTGTTATATATAAGCGGTGGCATCTTGTATCAGGGCTCCGCTTTCCATGGGAGAAGTCAGTTCTTGATTTATATATAATATCTTGACATAGTTTTTAGCAACTACCTACCTCCTGTGGTGTAATATATATATAATATATATATATATATATATATATATATATATATATATATATATATATATATATATATATATATATATATATATATATATATATATATATATATATATATATAGTCATTGATTCAAACATCGACTCCAGGTTCATATAGGTCAAAAAATGAATTCGTCAATGATAGAATTTGCTCTAGGATGTTTTCAGTGGCCGTTCTCACACTCCCTGGGGTGCTAACCAAACTCGGATGTTGAAATTATACAAAGCTTTAGTCTTTTCAGAATTAACGTATGGGTACGAAGTCTACACCTAAGCAAAGCCTTATAGCCTTAAAATGCTTAATACAGTTCATCATTGAGGAGTAAGACTGGCTCCAGGAAAATTTTAAATCTTCTCCCATTGAGAGCAGTGCTTGTAGGCATTGGCGAGATGCCTCTGGATCAACATTACCAACATCTGCTGGTTCGGCGCAGGTACAGATTTCAGATGCCCCCTAAGTCCTTTACCAGAATTCGTATCAGAAGTGAAAGTCACTGGCAGTTTCATGTAAATCACCCGAAGCAACCCCAATCATTTGCTTTTAGAGTAAAATGTATAACCCGTTAATGAAACACTCCAAGGACGGAGAATACCAGTTAGATATCCGGCTAATCCCCCTGGAACCTTCCAGAGATAAAATACTTTAGATTTTTAATTTGACAAAAGTAGAAATGTCCAACGAGGTAAAGAGATCAGTATTTTCAGATCATTCCTCCCAGCATAACTCCGTTGCAGTTTTCACGGATGGCTCGAAGTCAGATGCTGACGTCGGCTTTTGAGCGGTCTTTTCTGACGTAGAAAGTAGCGGGAGATTATCATCTGTTGCATCCAATTTTACGGCAGAACTGCATGCAATTTTAAAGGCCTTAAAGGAAATTTTAACTCTTAATGGAAACAGTTGTAATATATATATATATATATATATATATATATATATATATATATATATATATATATATATATACATATACACATATACATATACACACACACATATATATATATATATATATATATATATATATATATATATATATATATATATATATATATATATATATATCGACTTGAGAAACGTTCGTCACTCTTTGAAATCTTTTAACTCATTACACCCACAGATTTTAGAGATATTGGAATGGCTGTTATTACTGTAGTGAAAAGAATAGGTAAAAAAGTAATTTTTGTGGTATGCCTTCTCATGTTGGGGATCTTGGGAACGAGAAAGCTGATCAATTTGCTAAGCCGGCAGTGAGCTCTCCAGAACCCAGAAGATGCCTGTTACCATAAGGGATGTATTTCCTCTTGTAGGTCAGAAAATGAAAAACTTCTGGCATTCCCTTTTGGAAAATATTGAAACAAACCAAAAATTTCGCAGAATGACGTCATCAGTATCTCCTTGGCCATATCCGTAAATCCCAAGGAGACTAGAAATGATGTGCAGATTTAGGATTGGGCATAAAAAAACTCACTCATGGGTTTTTAATGTCCGGTGAAAACCATCCATTCTGCGACAGCTGTATTGTGCCCTTGGCTGTGAGACATTTGCTGGTCGAATGTCCCAGTCTTGGGGATCTAAGACATAGGTTCCTCTCCTAGGGATGTGACAAAGATGGACATTTTATCATGGCTACGATTCGCGGGGAGGATTGTAATATTGAGCAGTTGTGTATCTTTGTTAGGGAGGCGGGCCTCCTCAACAAAATTTAGATCATGTACAAATGCAGTATTTAATTATGTATATATAGTATATATGTATTTGCAGATATGTATGTATATATATACATATATATTATATATATATATATATATATATATATATATATATATATATATATATTACTCCTTTTAAACCTACTTTTTCCCTATTTAATTTTATTACGGCGTCAATAACCTAGATGTTGTTACGCCTGATTTAGTAACCATAAATCATTGAGTCAGCAACCATTCCAACTCCCTCTTTTCACTGTCTCTGGTGCTGAATGGCTGAAGTGTCTCAATGTTTGTCTTCACAGCCTGAATTTCACATATCAGATATCAGATTAAGCTATATTTAAAAAGGAAAAGAAAACAGTAACGTGATCACCGAACTGTGTATATCGACACAGATAGTTAATACATGTTTGTCATAATAAATTAGTTCATCCATGATTACATACGTAATTATTTAAATGAAATGCTAGTTAAATAGACGAAGGAAAAAGTAACCGAAAAGGGCAATGTAAAAAATCACAAGGAGAACATTTTAGTGGATGAAATGCTCTAATAGGTGAAGGAATAAAAATGCTGGCAAGTACGTTCCTGCCTCGTTCCCATTCTCTGAGGGTCAGTCAAGAATATTAAATGAGTTAACCGCCTGCTGTTGACTTAATTGGCCTTTTGAGCGACGGATTTTTGCCCAATCAGGAAAAAATGATGGAACATATTTTTATGACCCACCTTTGGGAATGAGAGCATGACCAGAAAATAATTATTTTATTACGCCTGTCGTATACAGAGATGAAAAAACTCCAACCCAGGAATGATAATACCTGCTGCAATATTACTTTTTAGAAACTGATCAAGAATGAATCAAGTCTCTCTCTCTCTCTCTCTCTCTCTCTCTCTCTCTCTCTCTCTCTCTCTCTCTCTCTCTCTCTCTCATCACAAGATTTTGGGTTGCAGAATCAACTTTAAAGATGTTCACATTAAACATCTCATCCAGAGCGTTGATGGATCTGTGGTGAATTACAGTTTATGTGTACATCGAGAATTCAGCATTCTTTTACCATGTAACCTGTAAAGTTTGTTTTAATTTTCTTCTCAGCGTAATCTTTAGTCAGAGTCTGTTTTTTAAGCTGCCTCCATATGTTTTTATGTGAAACGGCCTATTTCATAATTTGTTATAATAACTGGTTTGGGGACAGATGCCCTTCCTGATCCCAACCATCCCTGTTCATCCGGGCTTGGGACCGGCACAAAGTTGGGCTGCTCCTTCCCAGCGGTTAGGTTAAAAGTTTTAAACTAGGATGTAGATATTAAGATTATTATATAATATATATATATATATATATATATATATATATATATATATATATATATATATATATATATATATATATATATATATTATGGGGCAGATAGTATGGAGGATAGGGCCCAGGTATCAGATGTGAAAACTGTGTTCTTATAAGCTCTTATAACCGAACCATCCCAGGCTGTATCTCCGTAGATGGGTAGTGCCGTCAGTGCACCTCATGCGATGCACTGTAGGCATTACTTATGGTTCTTTGCAGCGTCTCTTTGGCATCTAGCTGCATCCCTATCATTCCTTTTACTATACCTCCGTTCATGTTCTCTTTTTTCCGTCTCACTGTAAACCCTCCTAACAATATTGTTTCGTGGTGCAACTGCGAGGTTTTACTCTTGTTACGCCTTTAAAACCTATTGCCTTTCAATTTCCCTTTCAGCGATGAATGACCTCGATGGTCCCAGTGCTTGGCCTATGGCTTAGATTTTATATTCCATTCCATCTCAGGCGGTTCTGAGTTTGGAGCTTATAATTAAATAAATATACGATCTTTGCTCTTCATATGGCATGTTACTGTGAAGCCATTTTCGGGGTTTGCTTACAATGTGCATTCAGCTGACCAGTGAATCCAGTAGTAATTTCTCTTTATTTTGCCATTAGTAGGCGTCCAATATTTCGTGAAATATTTATGAAAGTATTCTTTTTAGTCACGTTACTGTGTTTGCAGCAGACAGTTTATTACAGGCGTCAGTTACCATAGTTGTTGTCAAGTTAGTATGCAGACGTCTAGTAGTCACTCGATAAGCCAAACTTGCGCACCTCTGTGATTATGATTTTACCGTTACATAATTTTATAAGCAAGAAGTTGGTGAAGAAAACGCGATGCGTCTGTTGTCTTTTAAACCTTTAAGTTATTTATAGTTTGAACATGTAATGTAAAGGAAAGAAAAATGTTGACTATTTTCTCAAATTTTGGCCGCTAAAATGGAGAGAGGAAAAAAAAAAGGCTATGAAAGGTAGTAGTGAAAGCTTTTAATGTGTAGGTCCCATTTTCAATGGGTCGATTAGTCGAGATTTGTAATAAATGGAGGCTGTGATAAACAACCATATGTTTGATATAAATTTTGCAGTCTAACATTTTTTATGTTTTCTGTTATGCATTCACTGAAAAATGTAGTTCTACAATAGAGGTACACTCTTCTCTCCCCATAATTCCCGGTTAATTAGAGCTTAAAAGAATGCTTTGCATCGGACATTTTCAAACTGTATGCTTCACAGGCATTGAATGGCTTAAGATAGATAAGTATTTAGTAACTTTCAAAATTGTTATGGGTTCGATTATTGACTGGCGATTTAGAAAAAAAAAGTTCTCATGATTGAGTAAAATTCGGCAATAAAAGAGTTAATGTTTTATCTAAATGCAGTTCTTATCACTGAGTTTTTAGTATGTGAGCTTTCTGCGCAGGTTTTCAAGAACAATTTGTGAAATTCTTTTAACGGTTATTATGAAATCTCACATTTTAAATACCATATTTAGTGGGAAGTGTGGTTTAAATTTTTTCTATTCTACTTTAAATTTCAAGATGTATACGGTTGTTTCCCTTCAATTTTATGGGTGCAAAAGTGGGGGACCTTTATTTCATAACAAAGCCTTCATAAATTATTGAACAGCGGATTTTCCCCTTTTGTGTTCAGTGACTGCTAGCTGTTAATCAGCTCAGTGGTCTGGTAAAACTAAGGTATACTTAACTTAGTAATATCATGAGATGGATTCATCAATGCGACATTTGTATACGTAAGTTAAAACGTGATATAAAATATATACTATATTTGCCATGAATAATGTGAAACAACAGATGCTATTATTGCTATTATTGCCATTAGCCTAAGGCATATCTGGTGCCAGATGGGCATTTCGTCCCACTTTGAGGCTCACAACATTTTACTATGTACGCCACTGCTTCGTATGAAAATATATCCATACCCAAAGGTACTGGCAGTTCACAGGGCGACAATATCAAGGCTCTGTCGCTTAAACTACTACCATTATGGCAATAGTCGCTGTTGACCTCAATCGAGAGGTTTATCTACCAATTTATATATATATATATATATATATATATATATATATATATATATATATATATATATATATATATATATATATATACACACACATACATATAGGCCAGTAGAATGTATAACAAAGGAGTACAAGATCGTACTCTCTACCATCAAAACAAACTGCATACAGTAGAAAAAAGTTTTGCAAGGAAGACTCGCTTTTATATGTAAAATTTAAGAGTTGAGAAATATAAAACCATTTAATATTTTCGAGGGCCCTTACTAAAATATTTTAGGGTGATCATTAGATAAGGAACGACCGCCCTGGACATACCCGGGTTAATCCAAGACAGCCGTTCCTCATCAGAAGATCAGTTTCTAATGTGACGAACTGCGTATGCGTAAAATCGTTTTATACTCATTTAATCTTGGTTGTTTTTTATATGTAGTTTGCTTGAGGATGCTTTAGGGTTTAAGTGAAAGATCTTGCTCTTTATAGATAGACAGACAATTATATATATAAGTATATATACATAATTATATGTACCTATCTATGAATCTATCTGTATATATGTCAGTATCATGATAGAAAACGTCTTGCTTAAGGTCAACGAATATCAACAACATCAAGACTGCTACAATAATTGCATTAGTTTACGAGACAGAACTAGGGTAATGCTGGTTTTTACAAATTTGGAACTGAGGAAAGGATTTCTATTTCTGTTTGACTGCTGAGTGTGTTTGTGGAAGATGGGATGCGAGAAGGTAGAGAAAAGACAGTGGATGTATGTACAGAGCTGTGGAATAAGGAAAATATTTTCTTGAGTCGTGAATGGAGTAATGAATGTTGAAGTTTGTAGATAACACAAAACATTTTGTGGATAGTAAAGAAAAACTCCAGACACTAGTAACAGAGTTTGAAGCGTAGAATGTTGAGTTTAGGATAAATGTGACCAAAATTATTGTTTTGAGTATAAATGGAATCTTGGAAGATAGAGCAAAGAGTCTTAATACTAATGGTGGAACAACTGAAGAGATTAATTTTATAGGCACTTCGTAGTAAATACAATGCATGGTTGAAGGATTAGAGAAGAGGCGAGTCATATTTGAGGTGAAATAAGAAAGGTAGCATGATGTGTGCAAAAAGACTGGGAACCCAAGAAGTAATTTGAAAAGGTTAGAGTAAGTGTTAGGATGTATCAGAGTGTTTTGAAGGGTTTGGTCTCATGGGTATAAAGGACTAAAATAGGTTGGTAAAAAGTGTACAGTTTAAAAGTATTAGGATGAAAGATGAGAAGGAGATGTAGAAAGGGAAGGATGTATGGGGTGAGAAGGATATTGAAATCGAAGAAACCGTAACCTTCAGGAAGTGCAGGATTGTGTGCAAGATATTGGTGAATGATGATGTGTGTAGAAAGTTTGACAGGCTGCTGAGAAGACTAGTGTAAGTGTATAAAGTGGTTAAGATTATGAGTTTTCTGCTCATGGATTCCATCCACGGTTTAGTAGTTAAAGAATGATTCTGGCAGTGAACATATATACATACATACATACATATATACATACATACATATATATATATGTATGTATGTATATATCACACACACACATATATATATATATATTAAAACAGTGTTCCCTGCCACATGAATTCTTTTAACTACTAAAACCGTGGATGGAATCCAAGAGCAGAAAACGTTCACAAAATTAGCCTCTATATATATATATATATATATATATATATATATATATATATATATATATATATATATATATATATATATGTAATGTGTGTGTGTGCTTGTGAAATGGGCTAGCATCTACAAAGATAGCATACTTTCGTGAATCTAGAAGATTCCATAGCTCCACTAGGCTGAAAATAAAAAGCACCCTTAAACAGGGTTATCATAGGGTAACTGCGGAATGCCAGTTGAAATACTTTACGCTTTTGTGCAATGAAAATAAATAGGAATTAATCAGGGCAAAAAAAAAAAAGCTAAAATCATTTAAAAGACATTATTTATTCCCTTGAGAATGTTGTTGGTTAATATTTAATCATACCTTATTTTTCAAATCGGTTAAATACTGAAAATAGGAAGCGAAGGTAAAAGGCGGCGAGGTGAAATAGTTTCAAATGAAGCGGCCGTTAGAATACAAAGTGTGATTCTATAGAGCCGAATTCGGTGGCTTTTGGGTTGGGGGAAATTTATTCCGAGAGAGAGATGCCACTCTCATCCAAAATTTAGATTCTGAAACCTTCAGGAACCAGTTCCTAAAGCCGCAAGCCAGAGTAAATTAATCTCATGGAAAATGCTGGAATTCATGTCAGCTGGAAGAACACGTGGTTTCTCGCAGGTCAAATGATTTCTGAAATAATTTGTAAAATTTACTTGGAATAAGTTTTAAGAAATGATCGGTAGATTATACATCATAAGATTGAAAAATAATTTACCTTCTGAATACAGGAATCTGATTTGGCGAAAGCAGTGAAAATATCTTTTATTATTTGTACATGAAATCCACCACAATCCGCCCATCAGGGCCCTGACATGATAATTTAGTTTGTATCTTTCCAGCTGCGCAGTGAAGTTGTTATATTGTTTTAATTTAAATTCAGTTTAATAACAGCACTGTATAAAATAACAGTTATTCTGGAAGCTGTATCTCCTGTTGGAAAATACGAAATCTGAATATTCACCATATTCCCAATGTATATATATTATATATGTATGTATGTATATATATATATATATATATGCTAATAATATGTAATACAATAATATACATGTATATATATATATGTAATAGCAATGTGTATGTGTATATATATATATATATATATATATATATATATCAATATATATATATATATATATATATATATATATATATTTAACGCCATGTGACAATGGACCTCCGTGAAATTCTGCCGTTCATCTTTCTTTACATAATGTATACCCATAACAGTATATGCATGTAAATCCATAAACAGAAACACATGTACACACTCAAACATCCACATATGTGTGTGTGTATGTTTGTGTGTATCTCTGTGAGGAGTATGTACTCTTGTTTGTTGAGGTGTGCGTTTCGGTGCACATATTGTAGCCCACACACCGTATATACCTGTGGAGGCTTGATTATAATAGATAATTGAACTACCTGCAGAGTTTAATTTAGCTGTTAGATAATCTCTTTTTAGTAGTGCTACCTGACACTTCACAATTTAAATATGATGCCTATTTTTATATCAAGTCAGTATTTTAACGATGTCAGCTTTGTTTTAAAAGCAAATTTGCGGTTATTCATTGGTAGCCTTCGTATTGTGGTTAGCTGGAAGTGGGAGTTAATTGCCGTTACCTTACTTGAGTTTTGGGTTAGGACAGACTTTTCTTTCAAATCCTTAGTCTCTCTCTCTCTCTCTCTCTCTCTCTCTCTCTCTCTCTCTCTCTCTCTCTCTCTCTCTCTCTCTCTCTCTCTCTCTCTCCACTTGGTTCCCAGGAGGCCAAGTTGCTTTTATCTTAAAAATGCTATTAACTTTCATATTTATTAGAAAATGGAGTTCACAACACATTTGACAAAAGTGTGTAATTGATCTTTTCTCCTTCAATCTTAAGTTTGGCATTTACTTTTGTCGGACACTAGCTTTAGGTTCTCAGGTTTTGTTTGATTTTATATTATTGTAATTCAAATTTGTTTTATATCTGTTGTGTCATTTATAGTGCATCTTTGTCGGTAAACCAAACATCTATTAGCGTTAAAGAGTTTAACCATTACCATTTCATGCATTACAGGTAAAATCTCCATTTTCTTGACCTAAATATTCAATATTTTCCTTTTCACTCCGTTAGAGAGGCATTTTGTAAAGTAAACCTACTAGAATACGTACTGTAACTGCTTTTACATAATACATCAGAGAGTGTAGGTTTTTAAAATTTATCATTGTCCTCATAGAGCTGGCAACTGTGTAAGTGGTATTTTTTAAATTACCAAACCTGTCGGGGAAGAAAGTATTACCGCATAATTTTAAGAAAAGAAGGTTTTTTGCATTCTGTACCAATGTTCTGTATTAATTGTGGGATCAGAGATTTTTTTTGCATTCTGAACCAATGGTCTGTATTAATTGTGGGATCAGAGAGATAGAGAGAGAGACTTTCATCGAGGATGTGTATTACAGTATATATAGAATAAAAGATATCATAGCTCAATACACGAGTCATAGCTTAGGTTTAATAGTTTTTATGTTTATATAAAATCTTAACCTGTTTTTTATTAGAAAAAACTTATGGTTAGAGGTATGATATTTTTTATAAAAGGAATCTTGGAGGAACGGATGGCCTTCAGTCCAAACTTAAATAGTTAATGTGGCTGAAATTACAAGATTGGCAGTTGCTTATTTACTGCTGATATAATCTTAATTGTATCTTGAAGTAGGTTATGAGTAGAACTTATGTGTAACTGTTTATCTAACGTGTCTATTTTTGGAGGTCTTTATATAAAATAACAGCTCTCTCTCTCTCTCTCTCTCTCTCTCTCTCTCTCTCTCTCTCTCTCTCTCTCTCTCTCTCTCTCTCTCTCTCTATATATATATATATATATATATATACATACACACACAATATACTGTATATATTTCCCAAGGCTTCCAGCCATAATAGTTCTGTTTTGTTTCAAGATCTGAGGACCCACCTATCAAATGTGTGATTCTCTGCCAGTTACACTCTAATGATACTTTTAGAATTATGGGAGACTTACTTCAGCTTTCATAGGTTGAAGTCAGAAAATGGCAGTTGTTCTTTAGGTTAATAGGCAATTTATTTGTTTTGCAGGTGTCCGAATAACGTTAATATTTTCCCACGAACGAACATTTGGCGAAGCATCTTTCATTCAGTTGTACGTAATTATAGGTAAACGGGTGTAATTATTATGGGCGTGTTTCCAGGTTTTCGAGATCTAATACAAGTCAATGGTCACGCAGTTAGAAGAGATTATTTCAGTTCCCGTTGACATGTTAACTTTTTAATAATTTCTTTTTCCTTACATTTAAGAAAAATTATTTGCCTCAAATCTTGGTGTGCTATCTTTTATTTTATGGGATATAAGATCTTCCTCTAGTAAATATAGGTATATGTCCAGCAGCTGACCATATTCTAGACCATATTTGCAGGAAGGGACCGAGGCTAATACGATTCTTACAAGGAGTAGCCATATTTTTATTGTCTTTCTCACGGTATTATTCAAATAGGAGGCACGCCCAGTAGGGGGATAACACCATCAGTGCGCTTCATGCGGTGCAATGTAGGCATTAGTTAAAATTCTCTGCAGCGTCCCATCGGCCCCTACCTGCAACTCTGTTCATTCGTTTTACTGTACCTGCTTTCATAGTCTGTTTCTTCCATCTTACTTTCCACTCTCTCCTAACAAATGTTTCAAAGCGCTACTGCGTGGATTTCTCCTGTTACACCTTTAAAACTATTAATCTCAATATCCCTTTCAGCGCTGAACGACCTCCCAGCACTTGGTCTTTGGCCTAAATTTTATATGCCATGCCAAATAGTCAAGTAAAACGGTGCTAGAAATGGACAGAATCATAAATAATTTGAAAGAGACCCGTCACTCAAAAATTTATGGAGAGGAATGGTCTGTCATTCGATTGGATACCGGAGGTCAGTAAACGATAATAACGTTTAAAGGTACTGCAGTAATTGCATAAACAGCTGAATTACCTTTATTCATCATAATCCGCATTCAACAATAATATGTTGGTAATTTTGATTCTTGAATCTTGTCTCCGGTGAGCGAAAAATTACAAATTGATTGAACATATATCAGCAGTATTCAACGTAAATTGTTACGAATGAAAGCTAATGCTCAGCTAACAATTGTCGTAACTAATATTTAGTCACGTGCATACATACATACATACCAATGTATGCTCATTATATATATATATATATATATATATATATATATATATATATATATATATATATATATATATATATATATATATATATATATATATATATATATATATATATATCGTGTGTGTTTTTATTGTTCAGTGTGCTTGCATGAGTATTAACGCATAAACAAGGATAAAATGATCGAAGTGCACATGCACTCATATAATTTTTGAATACAACTGGAGGAGGAAATGTTTAATCTTCTAAGTGGTTAGGATCGCTACCCTCATTAATCTATATATACTACTTGCAGCTTTCTTTTGACAGTCGTCTCAGTATCATCATTATTACCAATTTGCATTACTTCTGTGCACCGATTCGTGCTCAGGCTGTGTGTGTGAACATAGGGAAAAGAGGAAAAGAAAACTTGACCAAGAAACGTAAGTAACAAGTAAATCGAGGTAGATAAGAACAAAAGTATATGAATAGTGATGAGGAAAAGAGGCTAAATCTCATGCAATGGTACATTGAGTTCTTATGTAATATCACAAACTCTGTGATGTTCATTAACACTCATGCGCTGCCAGAAAGCTTCACAGTTTTCAGAGGAGAGCGAATGAAAGACCTTGGGTCTGTATAGTGTGACAATATGGTATTTCAAGTAAGTGTGGAAGTTGAAGCTTTGCAAAAGGAGTAGCTTAATTTCTTCATCACAGTTTGGTTTTGGAAAGAATCGATCTACTCTAGATCCACAGCTTAGATTATTAGAGCAAATTCAGCAAGGTTTCTTCAAGCATTATCTTTGACCTTGAGAAGGCCTATGGTGTTGTTGCGACATCAGCTCGTAATCTCACCCCCCACCTTGTTTGGTGCCAGTGATGTCTTACCCCCGCCAGTATTCTTTTCCAGATAGTAAGTCATAATGTATACCAAGTTTAGTTGAAATTACTCAATGCGTTTCAGAGTTTGTCCTGGAACATACACACATACATACACATCGATTATATATATATATATGTATGTATGTATGTATGTATGTATATATATATATAGATATATATATATATATATATATATATATATATATATGTATAATATGTATATATATATAGATATATATATATATATATATATATATATATATATATATATATATATATATATATATATATATATATATATATATATATATATATATTTACATTCTAGAACTATGGTTTGTTGCAGAAAGGCGGCACCAAGAAATTATAATTTTGAAAGTCGCCTTTCTTGTCTCAGTTTAATACAAGAAACTTTTACTCGGTGCAATTCAGTTTCGATTATTTATTTGGTTGTTCATGGGAAACAGTGTCAGTTTTTATCTTTTGTTCATTTCTTTAATGAATGATACAGTTTACGTTTGAACCCGCTGTATTAACTTTACACTCGCCCACCATATCTTTCTTGAGCGGAATCTACCAATTTTGTTATTCTAGGTGTGGCTTTGGAAAGGAAAATTTAATTGAAAATGTTCATTTCCAGACCGGTGCTCATCAAAGTTTATATTTCGATGATTCTTTCATCTTCATCTTTATGATTTTACTTGTAACAGGGTTGTAATGAAATTTAAATCTAACAAAATTCAGAATGTTTTCATGCAAGAGTAATAGAAACCCATGTCAGGTTATTCAGAAAATTAGCAGGTTTCGACATAACGAGAATTTGAATTTTTTTTTTTTCAATTTACGAAACCCTCACTTTATCTTTTTTTTTTTTACTATATTAATTTTTTGAGAGTGCAAGGAATCTTACGATAGTTTTATCCGCCTTTGTTTTCACATCTGACGAGGCTTTTCCTTTCATTTCGCCTCCGCATTAAAGTTAGTGAGGCTTTCCGTTTTATTGGAACCTGGTCGTATATCGATTACGTATCCTCTTCTCTCTTTTGAAAGTTTGGATCCCTTTCTATCCTGTAATACCTTTTTGAGAAATTGGTATGTGTATGCATCCACAAATTTGTGTGGTTTTGACTATCTTCCTGTATATATATACACCTTGTATGTATGTATATGTTATATACAATATGTATGTATATATATATATATATATATATATATATATATATATATATATATATATATATATATATATATATATATAAATCCGAAGACTTATTGCCTGGACAAGATAATATATATATATATATATATATATATATATATATATATATATATATATATATATATATATATAATCTTACATAAGGATGGTTCCATAGAACAAAGACAGATTATTATAAGTATCTTTTAAACAGAAAATGAAGGACAGGATGTGTAGGAGGTGGGGAGGGTTGAGGGGCGGGAGATGGAGTTAGAATATACAGAAGTGAAGAAAGCTATAAGTGAATTGAAGGATGGCAAAGCACCAGGTCCATCAGGAGTGCAAACTGAAATGTGGAAGGTTCTTTGTAAAGAGGGAAAGGCACTGTTAAGGCCAATTTGGGAGGAGGGGGTAATGCTTAATGACTGGGAAGAAAGTCTGATGGCAAATGTGTTTAAAGAGATATTTTGGATTACGGTAAGCTTAGTAGAATCAGACTAATAAAACATTTGTTGAAGATTTTAGGAAGTAATTCTAGAAGAATCAGGCTAATGAAACGTTTGGTGAAGGTTTTAGGAAGAATACATGATGGGAGATTACGTGAAGACTGGTGAACAGCGTGAGACAAAATAGCTTAAAACCAGAGTCGCGCAAAGACGATCGATAATATGATAATATAATATGAGGCCTTTGCCTACAAGTCTTAATTGCAATCGGAAGGTTGAAGTTGTCATAGCCTGACTGAGGATCGGGTATATCCCCCCCCCCTCACTTTAGTATATTTTAGACATTGCAAAGTGGTAGTGTGTGTTCACTGCGGCATGTTATTGTCGGCTGAGCACTTTGTGGTGCCTTGTTCCCGATTTATCAGCGGCAAGAGAAAATGAAGCTTTCACCTGGAATCTGTTACAGAGATATTGGGTGATAATGTTTTACTTCAGACCCTTGTGGCCTACTGAAAGAAATGTGTTTTCAGTGACATTTATAAGATTATTTTTATTTATTTTTTTATATACTTTTTAATTTTACGAATGTGGGATAATGATATACACAGGTTTATGCATTAGTATGACGTTGCTTGTTAGTTTTAATGATTGCCTTTAGATAAAATTTCATTCACATCTTCATTTCCTCAGTGCCGGGGCATATGGCCTAAATATCATTCGCTCTTTCATTTGTTATTTAGTATTTATGACAGTTTTAATTGATATAGAAATTGATATTGTAACATTATTTCCCAAGGGTTTACGATAGTAATTATAGTAATGTAGAATTTGATCATATGCCACTAACTTTCCTTTAAGTATCCCTGCTTTATTTGTTAATCCTGACGACATTGAATAAATATTAATCGTGAATGATGCAGTTCCCATGTTGTGTCTCCATTCTTTTTTCTAGAAAGAATGGCCTCCGACAAAGAAATGCATATGCAGCTATAACATTTCCTCCAAAAACAGTTTAGTCCTTCAGGTCGCTAGAGATAGAAGCGAAAACAAAACCAGGAACGCAGATAGATCCTCTTGGTCAGTAATTCCGTTGAAAGGTCAGTGTTAGTGAAATTACAGTGAAACAACTAGAGGCCTTTTGGTTCGTCTGCCAAGCTGGAACATAAACGTTATTCAAGGTATGTTTCTCAAATGAGGAATGTATCTGTAAACAGGTTAGAATTATATCCAAGAATGGATTGAAAGGTTAAAATTATGCTTCTCAAATGAGTACTGTATCAGTAAACAGGTTAGAATTATATCCAAGAATGGATTGAAAGGTTAAAATTATGTTTCTCAAATGAGTACTGTATCAGTAAACAGGTTAGAATTATATCCAAGAATGGATTGAAAGGTTAAAATTATGTTTCACAAATGAGTACTGTATCAGTAAACAGGTTAAATTATATCCAGAATGGATTGAAGGTTAAATTATGCTTCTCAAATGAGTACTGTATCAGTAAACAGGTTAGAATTATATCCAAGAATGGATTGAAAGGTTAAAATTATGTTTCTCAAATGAGTACTGTATCAGTAAACAGGTTAGAATTATATCCAAGAATGGATTGAAAGGTTAGAATTATATCAGATAATGAATTGTGTAGCAGTAGAGTAGAAAGATCTCTGATAACTTTGATGAAGGATATATCATATATATTGATTACCGCAGCAAGGTGAATTTACAGATAACATTTTAAAGCAGGAAACGAAATAAATTTAGTTTTTTTGCCGACTGATCTTCCTGCTTTGACTTGCTCTCTTTCTTACGTGCTAGACATTGGAAGACCACGTGTCACCAAAATAGCAAATATGAATACAAAGCATACAGAAAACCGAGCAGTTGCCGAAACTGTTATCTTCAAGAACAAGCAGCTAGTATTAGTTGTGATACAGTGTTATAAACAATAAAAAACAAAAATAATTTGTACGTACGGTCATTTACTTTTCTTTCCTAAAAACTGTTGGACGGAGTGAGTGTCGGCTGATTTTTTTTTATGATGCTGTGGATTTATTTACTATGTATTCATCTGACATAACCGAACGAAATTTCAAGTAAAGTTTTCATCTGTGATACTTGTAAACAAACGGCCAGGTCTGTTCAAACGTTGCCCAGAAATAACGAGTCCAAGAAAGAATGTGCCGTGGCGTTAGCTTCTTATTCTACCAAGATCCAGGATTTATTTTAGGAGTTGCTGGGAATTCTTCGTTAGTTTTAGCCCGCCTTTGTTCTCCCGTCTGACGGTGCTTTCCTTTCATTTTCCCTCCCGCATTAAAGTTAGTGAAGCTTTCCCTTTTATCGACATCCGCGGTCGTGTATCGATTACGCCTCCTCTTCGCTTTGGAAAAGTTTATATCCCCTTCTTTCCTGTAAATGCCTTTTTTAAAATATTGGTCTCAAGAGTCCACCATTTTAGCATCGCTCCCTTTCCATGTCTTCACTATTCTCTGCAGTCATTAGCGTTATAATGATTAGATGTTATAAAATTTTGTGGTCTTTTTTCATTTCCGTGGAAATACTTAACGTTTTTCAAAAAACTGATTTTGAAACCATTAGCTTGTCGGGTATTCCTTAGTCCTAAGATCCATTAATCTTCAATAGGCTCACCGTTTATCATCAGCGCTGACAGCTTCCTTTAGTATACGAGTTCGAAATTGGTTTTGGCGTCGTTCGATATGTTTAGTATAATGTAAACGGCGAGCGTGTTATTACCTCACCTGAGCTATAAATTTGACTTTACTACAAAGTTCAAAATAGTCAGCGCGACTTGCCTATTTCCGAGGGATTTTACTTAGCTCAGTGGTCGTCTCCTCTGGCAGATCTTTTAATTGCTTTAGATAATCTCCCAGTGTTTTATATCACTGATTCCCACAGTCATTCCTCTTTCAGGAAATACGTCTTTTGGCTCTCTTTCTATCCCTTGCTTATTCGAGTTTTAACTTTGCCTCTCTTACAATTTTTTCTTTT
>NC_089752.1:12780500-12820500 GCF_040412425.1 Macrobrachium rosenbergii | reverse complement strand
ATTATTTCTTGTGTAGCCCATCTCCTTGTATCCATACGTTGATTACCTAAATGATTCTTCTTTTGGGTCATGTTAGCCTGTGTTATAAAGTTAAGTATACCTTAGTGTAACCAGACCACTGAGCTGATTAACAGCTCTCCTAGGGCTGGCCCGAAGGATTAGATTTATTTTACGTGGCTAAGAACCAGTTGGTTACCTAGCAACTGGACCTACAGCTTATTGTGGAATCCGAACCAACCACATTATAACGAGAAATGAATTTCTATCACCAGAAATAAATTCCTCTAACTCTTCATTGGCCGGTCTGAGAATCGAACGCGGGCCCAGCAGAGTGCTAGACGAGAACGATACCAACCCGTACAAGGAGGAACTAGCCTGTGTTATAAAGAGCTGGATATATTTATATAGTTATATAGCTATCAGGGTGTATCGCAAACTTTATACCGTTGTTATTGTGTGGCTTGACTGATTGCAGCAATTTACGAGAAAATTTGGGAAAGCGAAGAAACGTCGGAGTCCTCTTAAGTGGTTTTTTCCAGTTTCTTTTACCCATATACCGTCGAAAATCTTCCTGAAAATATTTGTTATGATAAAGTCCATGATGTAAAATATTTGATTATGAAATAAAATCCAATGCGGGGTGAATATTTTCTTATGAAATGTAACTTAAATTGTATGAATGCGCACGATGCTCATATTTGAAATAAATTGTTATTAATCCAACATATCTTTAGACGAGAACACTTTCCTTCTTGCAAATAATTCATATTCTACCAGTCATCTATTTCATTGTGTTGAGAATTACATAATCATTTTGTCTGTTCTTGAACTCTTTTTTTTTTTTTTTTTTTTTTTTTTATTACTCCTGCCTTTGTAACGACTTTTTATGTGAGCTGGAATATCTTTGATGGACTTATGGTAAGGCATTTTCTCGCTATTAGGAATTACTGTATAGCGTTAACAGACGACATTTCCGTATTAATATCATATTTCATTGTTAGATCTGTAGATCATTTTTTGATTTCAGATTTTTTTTTCACTGAGCTCTTAACTTTTGTAGCAAATGATTAAATCCTGTGACTTCGCTTAACGACAGTGCTGTATATATGACCCACACTTGCCAGCTTCAGGTCTTCCATTTATTTTTGTATGCATGTTTATATTCGGAGGAAAAAATGACGATTGAAAAGCAGTTGAGCTCTGGGAATTATTGATAAAGTGAGTCAGCACCATTTGTATTTTCACGGTATACTGTACGTAGAAAGACCTGCGTCCAAGAATCTGCTGCATCCTTCAAACATTTTTTCTTTGTATAATAAGCCAGATTCTAGAAATGTGGGCGCACTGAATACGGTCGAGAATAACTAAGTTTTCAGAACAATATTTTGCCTCCTAGTGAGACCCGAGTGCGTTACAGATATTAGAATGGATGGTTTGAAAAAATGTTAAACGTTGGCGTTTACTTGACAGCGTCTTTTTATCGCTTTCTTTCTCCTTTGATTAAACCTTTGATTAAACCTTTTCCCTCTCTACATTTATCCTAGATTCTAGGGAGGAGGAGGTGGGATTTTACTGAATATCGCAACGAAGAACCGAGGTCAGAGACAAAAGTATAAAAGGGATTTGTGTCGAATGACGACTCTGTTCAAACCGTGCTTAAAGATTCTCATGACCTGAATAATGATATAATGTTCAAACCGTGCTTAAAGGTTCTCATTTTTACCTAAATAATGTTATAATGTTCAAACCTTGCCTAAAGATTCTCATTACCTAATGAATGTTATGCCCTTGTGTTTACTTTCCCTGCATGACAATACATTTTCAGTATGTTTTTATTTACTCTCTATTTCCTAATGCCGTCAGTGTCCTTATAGAAAGACGCTATTTCGCAAATGTCATTGTCAAATAGGTTATTTATGATATTTTATTTTAGTTTTTATTTTATTTTTAGACTATTAGTATAGGGGGCAAATAAGAGATGCTGCAGGCGCCCAGTAAAAATAATACCGCCATTAACCCCATTTTTATTAGGTTCATAAAGGTATTGTAGGCTGCTCTTATTTTATGTGAACATTTAGTATGTAGATAGCCACCGTGCACTACCTACACTGACCGGTGTTAGTTCTGGGTGTTCGTTGGTGCCCCGTGAATATAGGCTCATGATGGGTTTATTTCTCCCCTGGATTTCAGTAGGTTTTAAAGTATGAATAATTAACGCCCGCATCATTCAGTAGGATAAGATGTGCTGTGTTCTTTCATCTCCAAGTTTGTTACGTATTTGTGACAGTTGTTGTTGTAGGTACTGAATACTAAGTGAAGATTTAACTAGATGGAAATGGCGACACTTTAATGATCTCCAAAAGTAACACTCACCACAGCTGCTATGAAGCTATCTTGTGAAAATAATGCTAAGCAGTGACATTAGTACGTTGGAAACTAATGCAATTTTTTTTTTTTTTTCGAAAATGTTTTCATTTTTGACTGGTTATTTCGGCAGTTTCCAAAGGGAGGTTTCCACTTCATGCCTAATCCTTTGGTCACACATTGTAAAACAAAGGTTCTCTGTTAGTCTTTATATTTAATTTTTGTCGTTTGAGTACGTAGTTTATTTTTACTTAAGGGCATCGTTTTCAACATAAATTATTAATCTTTGACGCGCAAACAAGTAAGCGGTTTTCATAATGATGATTAAAATTAATTCTTATACATTTTTCAACATGGTACTTCATCAGTTTGCAAGAGTTATCTTGACTTTCTGGTCACGTAATTGTGATTTGACCCTTCATTATTTTTACCCGTAATATACCACCTGTAAAATGTTTGTGAAACTTAGAGGAATTATCGCCGTGTGTCTCCTGTTTATCGTAAATGAGAAATTAAAGAATACATTGAAGTTCGTGTGTAAATGTGCTGGTGATATAAACACAGTTCGTAAGTCCTTTATGCAAAGTGAAAGGTTGTAAAAAATTTTATTTTATGATTATCTTGATGCACTAATTGATTCTTGTGCGTTTTGGCGATGTATAATTGCTTGCACAAATGTGGTTTATTCGCTTGGTCCCCACGGGGCAGGAAATCGGTGGCAAAAACCTGTTGATTCCTATATTAGTTTATGTTTTTATTCGGTACCTGGAAGAACCTAAATATTATTTTGAATAAATTACAGCATTAATTTAAAGGCTCTACGTAATGACCTGTACTGTGTTTTTCTTTAGTCATTCGCTAGTTGTGGGGTATTAAACACCCTCTTTAGTAGAATGTTTGTGAGTTATTTTAATAATAAAATCCTGCAGAAATCGCTGTTTTTACAAGAAATGTTTTATCACATAATTGACATTTACCTAATCCTAATAAAATTTATCGAACAATAATGGACGTGTTTTCGAAATCTCATCTCACCAAAGAAAACCTGGAGGTAATAAGAGCAGAATGAAGACTCATCATTATTATAATCAATTCATAGTAAGTTGCAAGCTGAGAGGAAATAACTTTCCTGCCTTCTTATTGACAGGTTTGAAAGCAGCTTTGCTCTCGGGGTTAAATGCACCAAGAAGCTAAACCTTGTTATTTTTATTGTGCATTCCTGCTGTGTGAAATGACATCAAATTTTGGAAATCTCGACTTATTCGGCCCTCTTCATAATTTCTGTGAAAAGAACATTTGGCAAACGAGCACTACACATCCATGAAAGGATTTTGAATAGTCCATTTTTAGTTTTGTGTAAAAGAAAATTTGAGCCGGCTTTGTCTGTCCGTCCGCACTTTATTGTCCCCACTTTTTTCTGTCCGCCATCAGATCTTAAAAACTACTAAGTCTGGGGTGCTGCAAATTGGTATGTTGGTTATCCACCCCCCAATCATCAAACATACCAAATTGCAGCCCTCTAGCCTTAGTAGTTTTTATTTTATTTAAGGTTAAAGTCAGTCATAATCGTGCTTCTAGTAACGATATGGGATAAGCCACCACCGGGCATGGTTAAGGTTTCAACGTTATAGCGAGACCACCGAAAAAAACTCGATTGCGTCATAGAAACGTCTCATGTTTTTGTTATGAACAGGATGCTACAGCGTTTCATATATTTACGAGCGGTAATGTTAGAAAATAGGTTCACATTCTGAGGGCATTATTATTATTATTATTAAACATAGAAAAGGCAAAAAACGCCATGAAATTACGAAGTAAAATTTTTAAGTAATGCTACTGTATTATGTGAACGAGAATAGTGTTCATAACGTACTTGGTATAATTGCAGATTCTAGCGAGTGCTTATAGCCAGTAATCTTAAACTGAAGACCGTGATAGAAGGACTAACATAACTTTGACAGTGCTACGTATTAGATATCCGCGCTGGAACCTGGCGCTGCTATCTCCCCTACCATCCTGATCCCCTGCCTATCCCTCCCCCACCCGGGCGGGCAAACAGGTTTGGAGGAGGAGGCTGAATGTCTCCCCTACCCTCCCGTTCCCCCGCCGACCCCTCCCCCGGGGTGGACAAACCGGTTTGCAGGGGAGGGTGGCTTTGTCATGTCTCCATTACTGTCACCCGGGGAAGGACAAACAAGATCCACTCGGATTTTATTATTATAGATAGAGATGGAAAATAAGTCCCGAAGCTTAATATCTCTCAAACGGATCTATATACGAAACATTTAAATTGAGCGTCCACTTTCGTCAAGAGAGAACATGTATTTCAGTGCCATGACATGGTTCTTGAGGGAGGTTCTCGATATTTATTGTATTATTGACAACCTAACACCTTTTTTTTTTTTAAGAAATTTGTCATATTATTAATTTAAATTAACTACTTGTGTTTTAGCTTGCCTTGAATTTATTGACGTATTTTGACGTAGATAATACAGCATATTAAGTTAAGAAAATATGAAACAAATACTGATTCCTTTATTAGAAAAAATCAGCTAAATATTAAACACGGCCTTTTTATCGTACTTTTCAGCATTTTATTGAAGGAATGCTTCAACCCGCAGGAAAAATGCTTCATGCATTTATGCCATTTTGAAATATCCCATAAAATTATTAGATTATGAAGGATTTAGACAGATTTTCCAGTTGAGTTACATTTTAAATCGATTTGCGTTTGAATATTAATGGCCTTATTCATTTTACATCATGCAGTTTTAGACTTGGTGCAAATTAATGCATTTAAATGTATAGAAAGTGTCGGTTATTGTAAATCCACGATATTCGTGGTCTGGACCCTTTGACTTTGAGGTCCCTTGTGATCGCCTACTTCGATTCTTGGAGGGAATAAAAGTTATAAAAGAAGAAAATTTCGTATACTTTATTCCAGAAGTCAACTTTGCAACAAGTTAAGTTTTAGAATTTCTCATAAATGATATTTTACTCTTAGTTTAATATATTTATAATCGGTTTTAACAATTATGTTTTTCAATTTTATCTTACGTCCTGTAAAATGAGATGAACTATTGAAAGATTCCTGCGTCAGTGATTCAAGGAATTATGACATCAAATAACACCTCATGATTTCATTCAATTCATGGCATTGTCATTCACAGCGTTACCAAGCTTATTTTTTATTCGTTGTTTAAGACAGTAATTTCTTAAGAGAGGAAACGTTATTAGTTTTATAAGCCGCTAAAGTAACGCAGTGGATTTTAATGTATCTTCAGGTTGGAATCTGTACCTTAAAAAAAAGCTTTTTTTTTTTTTCAATATTTCATATAATGTTTGAATGTACTCATTATCATATATATATGTGTGTGTGTGTGTACGTTTGTCCAGTATTAATTACATTAATTAATTAATGAATAAGATAATCCTTGACTTGCAATCACCGTGGACTTATGTAAATACCAGTTAATACATGAAAATTACAAAAATTACATATGATTATAGCGGTAGGTCGCCAATTGAAAGATTAATCAGTACAAAAATATTACTTTATTGACACAATATAAGCAAATTTAATCAGAGAATGCTGATTTACCTCTCAATATAGAAAATACTGGTAGAATTTACAGTACCTCAAATACTGATTCTGTTTAAAAGAAATACTTTACTGCTACAATCAATAACACAACGGAATCTGGGTTCCCTCTAAGGACTCCCTTGCAGTTACTAAATTCATGGAATGCTGGACGTTGAATAGCCTCCCGCAGTAAGGCACAAATTCTTCCAAGCAAGATGGATGACCGGTTGGCTAGGTTGAACCAGATGACACGCCTCGGGAAATCCAGCATTGCAGTGTGCACGACTACAATTGAACTTGATCCAATATGCTTTCCGTTAACAGCTCGGGCGACTCGGAGCCCAGGTCTTTTGCGACCTCATAACATGTGTGTTTGTGCCAGAACAAAGGGCTCTGACTGTAGATCGGACGTAGGAGGCCAAGATGTTTGTATGAGCGCTAAACGAGGACTGCCTTGGGTTCGCTCTTTCTGGCCCGCCTTCAGTGGCTGTTATTCACTTATTGGCCTTTAGGCCTGGAAGGTACGAGGGATTAGGAAAAGGAGTGCCAACATTCCTGAAAGAGACAATTCAGACCAGCAGAAAGGAGATCACAGGAATATAGTTCTTGGGACAAGGGTGTCTAAAGTGAGGTCTAGCATGTCTATTGCCCCCGTGACTAATTTAATCCCCGTATCTGCTTTGACCCGTCTTCTCACAGACAGCGTTCACTACCCCAGACTTGTCCTATCATTGGGTGTGGGTCCCCCCGCCTCCCCTTAATGGATTGCAGTCTGACCCAATGTTAAGAGCCAGAGAGCCTAGAGCAGCATATATTCGTTACAATATATATATATATATATATATATATATATATATATATATATATATATATATATATATATATGTTATATTTATATTTATATAATGAAAGTTTCAGCAAATGCCGCATGAAAGTGCGGTATTGTTCATAAGGCCTCAAATATTTATAACAGCAATAAAATCAGTGCAACTTGTTTTAAGTCATTTGTCCTTCCTTCACGAGAGTACTATTCTCCGGTGTGGATGTATGCTTCTGCCAGAGATTTATCTGTTAGATAGAGTGATTCGCGGTGGTGGGTTTCTGTTTTCTATTAGCCGTTATGACTTGGACCATCGACGGATGGTCTCTTGTTTGTCAATTTTTCATAAGTTGTATTTTAACAGATCCTTCACATTAACAAATGATCTCTGATCCCCTTTTTCTGCCGGGAGCAACCAGATTCGCTGAACAGCGAAGATGTATTGCATTACTACCCAAATACAATTCTCCATTTATTTTAATAATAAAATTTTTTTTTATTAATTTATTTATTTGTTAATTTATCTGTTTCCAGTAACTGACCTCTTTCTGTATTTCCCCTTTACCTTCTGTTACTTCTTTCGAATGAACACCATGTTCTTTGGAAGCTTGAATTTCGAGTCAGTGGCCTGGGCTTTGTCCATAAGAACAGGTTAATGATAATAGTAATAAAATATTTTATTTTTTTCTTCTGAGTTATGTTTTCAAGTCAGCTTTTATACAGAGCTGTGTAAGTCACTTTTAACGTTCAACCTTACTTCATATTGATCTAATGACTTATGAAGTTCACAAACTACATTCTATGAGCATCATTACTGAGTTGTGTTTTAGACTGTATTAATGTTCTTTTTATTATATATTCCCCTTGTTCACAATTGGAACCTCGAAAGTTCAAGCAAAGATGCAATGCATTGCTACCCTGTGCTATTCTTCTTGCATTTTAATACATTTTTATCTTTTTATTAATTTAGTTTTTTCATTAATAAGTGAGATCTCTACTATCTGTATTTCTCTTTACCTTCTCTTACTTCCTAATGAACACCATATTCTTTGGACGCTTGAATTTCAAGTCAGTGACCCCTGTGGGCTTGTTCCATATGAATAGGGCTCATCTTCTGAATAATAACAATGACAATATCCTGCACATTATAAAATCTCACATGCTTTTGCCTGTTGTGTCCTGTCAAGGTCAGACTACTTTACCTTGCCTTTCAAGAAATGTGCGGCCTCCTTCATTATCTACGGCTACGCTAAAGAATTGAAGGAGGTTATGGTTTTGGCTCGGTTACTTCACCTGATAGTATGTACGTCTGTTGGAATGGAATGTAATATAAAATTTAGGCCAAAGACCAAGCGCTGAGACTTATGAGGTCACTCAACGCTGAAAGGGAAATTGAGAGTAAAAAAAGGTTTTACAGGTGTAACAGGAGGAATGCCTATGAAATAATTGTAGGGAGAGGAAGGAAAGAAAGACGATATGAACGGAGGAACAGTTAAAGGCATGAAACGTGTTGCAGCTAGGGGCCGAAGGGACGCTGCAAAGAAGCTTTAGTAATTCCCACAGTACACCCCGTGAGGGGCACTGACGGCTTTTTACTTAGCAAGATTCGCAAAAGTTCTGAAGTGAATTTTATGAAAAGTTAACCAAGAGCGGGTCTCGTGACTTGCAACAGTAATTCATTTGTGGAGCCAGATAAGGAACCTTTTTTGAAGTGGTGGGCGGAGTGAGGGTGATTGCTCAGCTTTTGGCAGGGAGTTGTTTTCCAGCGGTCCTGGATTTCAGTGCTTTTAGACCTGCAGCGTGGCTGTCCATCTGTAGCTAACAACGTAACTTTTAGTGAATATTTTTCAAGGTTCTCTTAATTTCTTTTTTTCTTTTTGTTATTAGGTTTTTTTTTTTGCTTTTTCCTCCAAATAATAATTTTAAGTTTGAAAAATAATGAAAAAGTAATCAAAATTATGTATACGAATATTGAACATAAATGTAACAAAAATAGTAATTAAAATAGACAGTAAAAGAAAACAAAAAGTAACGCAATAAAATTAAAAATACATGTTACAGTGTTGAAAGTTAAAAAAAATTAGAAATGAAAATAAAAGTAAGAATTTTAAGAATCAGTTTTATAACGGATTAAATTAAATATTCTTCCCCAGTTTCTTCTGTGAGGGTAAAATACTTTTACTATACCTTTTCATCATGTAATGTTGATTAATGTAAGCTGCATTTCTCAGTCTTAGTTTTGCTTTGGATGTAAAAAATTTGCGTTTGTTCGTTCTATATTTAGTTTTACTCATTATTATAAATAGTGTTCTCCTTCTCATACGCGCTCAAGGAAAAATCATTGCATATGGATAACTATTAAATCATTGTGATCATTTACCCATCGTATTCTTTTAAGACACTTATGTCTGTTACTAATCTTTCATTTGATGTAGAATTGTAGAGTATTTCACCAGTTACATTTCTTTCACTATGAATTAAGTCTTTCCCTTCTTGGTTTGCCGTACACTGAGTACTACAATTCATTGTAGCCTCGCTCCTGTTTGTATTGGAAAAAGCATCCCTGTTATTCTTTAATCTTTTAATATTTCTGCCAAAAACCCCTTTCAATATTGAATGCCGATTCATTTCGTTTTGCTTGTGTTCCTAGCCCTTAACCTTTGATTTATTATTTTCATTTATTGATTTACGGTCCTTCTCTCTTATCTAAGTTCTAATGATCTTTTTGTCCAGTCAAAATGCTCCCCAGAGAACCATTTATTTCCTGTCATCCTGTGGTCACGGCGCCTCCTCCGTTTTGGCTTCTAGTGTAAGTACGCTTCTCTAACCCTCGTTGAAGATAGCTCGCGCTTATGGGCTCTCTCTCTCTCTCTCTCTCTCTCTCAGGAGTTACACACCATCTATCAAGTATGCTGTCAGTTCATCGTAATTTTTAACTATTCCTTTGTTATATGTTGTCAGTTCTTCGTCTATTCGTTATGTAATAATTGGTATTTCGTCGGCTTGTTATCATCTAATATAAATTTTTTTTGTTAGAAGATCGAGGAATACAGATACTTTGACTATCATAACGTGTCAGTAATGGACTTAATTGAACATCATAGTGTTTGAATAGCCTTCAAGTAACCTTTCCAGTGTATTAACATTCACATCTTAACCAGGCAATTCTTAGTTTGTTGCGAGAGAGAAATTCGTTACGGAACAATGCGTTAGCAAAGGATGCAAGATATAATGCTGACGTAGAAAGACTTTTGATGCATTCAAGATATTCACGAGTATGCATATTAATGCCCATTGATTTTGCCTCGAAACATATTGAAATTGAAATAAAACTGAAGGCAAAATGTTATTATTATATTTAACGTATTTTAGCTCAGCCGACATGCCTAGTAAAAGACGGAAAAGGGGAGGCATACATAATTGCTGACATTTTTAACATTTCTCCTAAAATATAAGATAGGTTACAGAACTGAATTTAGCGACACAGGAGATAACTCTAACAACTCGCAAAATTGCTCATATATATATATATATATATATATATATATATATATATATATATATATATGTTTTATATATATATATATATATATATATATATATATATATATATATATATATATATATATATATATATATATATAAATATATATGCATTTCCACAATGAAAATGAAGGAGAAACCAGAGGAAAAAATTAAGAACTGCATTTCCTTTTCCTCTGGTTTCTCCCTTCATTTTCATTGTGGAGTAATGTGATATTTTATCTTCTGTGGGATTGAGAAGAATACAACTAAATATATATAAATATATATATATATATATATATATATATATATATATATATAATTATATATATATATATATATATATATATATATATATATATATATATATATATATATATATATATATATATATATAAACATACAGACAGATATACATTTATATGCACACACGCACACGTACACAACACACATATAATATACATTTATTATTATATTGACAACAAACTGATATTTGTCAGCTCAGTTAGTGAATTCGGGGTTTGCTGTATGTTTCCCATTTATTGAATATACATTATAGCAACCTTTGGTAACATAAAATATGATTTTTCCCTGAATAATTGCTCGCTTTAAATATGCCATTGTGGATTGGTGATCATATTGCAATATTTCCTCAACTCACCAGTAATCGGTATAAGTATTGTTAGTGCATCTGTCCTTGTAGCGGGGAGCATTTTCCCGAGATGTAACAGAGTACCGGGACCTTTCCCTGAAAAGAACGGGACGCCATATCTGAAAAACTAACCGTAGAATTTTCTTGAAAATAATCTCTATATGTTTCCCACTCCCTAATTAATGTTCAAGTACTGTTAAACCTAACCTAACCTAGGGGCATGGCCAAAAAAAAAAAAAAAAAAAAAAAAAAAACCGTGGCTGGTGCAATACTAGCATACATCTCAGGAATTTGCCAGCGGCGAAGTGCTATCAGTGCACCTCACGTGATGCACTGTAGGCATTACTAATGGGTGTTTGCAGCGGGTGTTAGCTGCACCCACGTTTTAGTTTTTACCTCCATCCCCGCTTCTTTTCTTCAGTCTTGCTGTCCAGCCTCTCTAACTATTACTACATATTGTAGCTGTGGGGGTTTTCTCCCAGTTCCACCATTAGATCCTTGTGCTACATCTCGTTCATTTTCGGAATAGCCTTATCTTGCTGTCCGACCATTACCACTCCCTCTTTTCACATTCTTAAGCGCCGAATGGTCGGAAGTGCAACAGGGTTTGGCTTGACGGGATGAATTCCGTAAATCAGCTCCCCAGTAATTTAATAATAAACCTTGATTTTATTCAAGACAGGGAAAGAAAATAGTTCTTACAAAATTAATCAGGATTTATGCGTAAGCGCAATAGTGAGGTATAGAGAGTAAATTCGCATCGAACTTTCCGTTTACAAGAATTGAATGAGCGGAAAAAATAAGCGAACTAAAAATAGGTAAGTTTACCCTGAGTGAATCTTACTATTAGCAGTTTCTGTAATGCGTGACGTAGAAACGGGGAGACTTATAAACTAAGCTTCATAAGCGGTACAAATTGCGTGAATTTTCTTCCTTACTACCCAAGTTTCTGTTTCCAGTGGTTCAACAATGATAAACAATTTCATAATTGTAATATGTCACCCTTATCAGTAATCAGTCGGAGGTAGGTAGATAGGGCTATCTGTTATGACCAAGAAGTGGTCTATAAACGGTAACACGAAAAAAGGTCACGTATCAGTTATTGAAAATTGGTATTTACATGAACCCCACTACAAAGGAAATTAAGTGGGCACAAGAAATTTAACAGTATAGATAGAACTATTCAAGTTTGTTCTTTTAAATTCATAATATTGCAAATGGTGATTCTTGAAAGTGTTAAAAGTCTCCACTTTATAGAGAGCAACAAGGACATGACATGAGTAGCACCCACGTACAGCCAATTCATTGCAATGAAGTGCTTAACTAAAGAGCTGACACTTTAAAACGACCTTTGTAATCAGATGGTGATTGCAACATGTTCCACAATATAGTTCCAATCGAACAAGGAATTCAAGAACTGATTGCACAGCAGGGCCCAATATTCTCAGAAGAGATTCCCATCTTCATATCCCACCTTATGTTATACCTGTAATTTCCTTGAGCCGAAAATACCTTATCAGATATAATATGTACACTCTCGTAGAAATTAACTCGAAATTCCTTTAACACGAGGTTGTTCTTTCAGATTAAATAAAGATGCTTACTTGTGGCTCAGAGTCAGAGAATAGTTTCGGCCCTGCTGTGACACACAAGGATGAATCATATGTATGTAAGTCCCGTAGGGGGATAATGTCGTCAGTGTACCTCTCGCGGTGCACCGGAGGCATGACTTAAGGTTCTTTGAAGCGTCCCTTCGGCCCCTAGCTGCAACCCCTTCCATTCCGTTTACTATACGTCCGTTCGTATTATCTTTTTTCCACCTTCTTAGTTTCCACCCTCTCCTAACCACTGTTTCAATTATTTTCAGAGCTCAATGACCTCATAGGTCCCAGCACTTGGCCTTTGGCCTAAATTTTACATTCCAATTCCATATGTATCTTAAGTATACTTGCCTGTGACTCTGTATTGACCTCAGAGTTGAAAGCATAAGTTAAGGTTTTGGAACCTGTTTTCAAATAGTACGGGACAATTCTTTGTCATATACTGTGACTCAAAGAGCGCACAAGATTATATGAAAGTTTTTAGCCCAAAATATGAGCACTTGCTCATTCATATTTCTTCCCGGTGCCAAACTGTTCGTTTTTTTGTTCCCTCCTAGGTAGGAATTCGTGACACTGAGACAGCGGTCAGGAAAACTATAGGAACCGCTTTCAACCGTGGTTAGGCAGTAAAACGTGTCCCCTACTCTGATATGAAAAGACCAATTAGGTCATAAATTTTTAAGGAAGGGAAAGGAGAAGTGGCTGTTCCCCTCCTTGCCATTAATAAGAAATATAGAGAGTATTAGGGATAATATTAGCCCTTGGCCAACAGGTTTTAACAGCACCCGAAACGTTGAAGTTGTCTTAATTGACTGATGATCAGGCATGCAAGCCTCACTTATAAGTAAATGCGAGAAGGTAGCGATGCACCATTGTGTCTTCACTGTGACAGGTTACTGTCTGTGGCTCACGTTCTAGGGCACTGTTCCTGATTCGTGGGCAGCAGAAAATCTGAAAGCCTTCAGAAATCTCTAGGCGAGATTTGGGACGGAAGGTTTTTACTTGAATCTCTTATTGCATTTTTTAAGGAAATTAGTATTTTTAACAGTATTTAATAAATTTAATTTTTTTAATGTTCGAATGCACGAGAGTTTCAGTGATATGCTTGTCTTTGTGAATTTTTAATAACTCGTTCTTAGTAAAAATTCATTCGTATCTTCATAGCCACCTCGAAGACGAATGATCTTGCCATCCCCAACGTCCGGTCATAAGGCCCAAATTCAATACATTCATTCAGTCATTCGCAGAGAAGATTCTAATTATAGAAGATGCGTAAGGCTAGGGCGACAGACCATCTCGTCTTGCATTTGATATAGAATATAACCCTAATCTTACTGCTTGACCTTGGAACTCTTTCCTATTCTAGTTTCATTACGTAAATAAATTGTGTTGCACATCCAGTGGCTGCTTCAACTTCAGAATGTTCCTATAACTAACAACAGGGATAAATTGTGCGTGGCTAGCGAAATTGCCAGTAGATATTAAGAAATTCTTTCTAATGTTTCCACAGTAAATTAGCAAGCCTATATGAGGATTAAACTGCACAGTAAGCTAACAGGCATACCTATGGCTAATACAGAATGTTAGCAAGGATATATGTGGATGACACCAAAAATAAAGAGTAACATTAAATATAAGACTATTGGGAAACCAGAATATTGGGGGACGGATAAAATGAGATGCGCGACATTATTTCTATTGCGCACATTTTCCCTGCCTGGCTTTTGTTTCGGCGCTAAGAACATAAAATTTTGTTCCCCTATATTAGTGAGGGACGGTGTCATTTATTAGGAATTTTATTTGTTCGCCGTCATTCCGTATCTGTCATGACTGCCATGCGTTTTCAGAGTGAATACCCATCAGCCCATAAATTAAATCTTCAAATGGAGCGCTCTGTACATCCGTGTGATAGGTAGACAGTTCACCCCTGGCCTACCTCATGCATGTCTGGTTGAAACTGACAGGTTTCTCCCCCATATACTATAGCTGGTTGATTGACTGATTGATAGATTTAATCGATAAGCTTCGCAAAACTACGAGAGGTGCTTTCATCATGACGCTTACCTGGCGAGGCAGATTGGTGATTATAGCTTATAGGTTAGCACTATGAAATAGTTGTAAGCAATGTATGTAAACACGAACTCGTAAGTTTCTTTGTTCGGCAGTGAACATCTGCCTTCCAATAAAATTTATTTTGTGCCGCAGCGTTGTATTGTTCAGTTATTAATGGAAAATAATTTTACTCGGACTCATTCCATTGGGGATATTTCCTATTTGTAATGTAAGTCGTGGAGCACTCGTTTAAAATTTATTCTCTGTGTTACTCGTGTATATTACGAGAATGATTTTATTATTTCGGTTATATTTTTTTCCCTCATCCTGTTTCTCATCAGCTTTTTTAATCATTAAATTTATATGAGCCTTATTCCCAGGCTGATTGTCTTCATCATCATGAACATTGTCTTCATTTTCACGTTCGCTCCTTTTTCCACCATAATGGTTAACCTGGGGACACTTTTGTTACTTCTCTAATGTTACTCATAAGGATTTAACATCTTATAGCAGTAAGGTAAAATAGCTAAAACGTTTGTTTCATAAAGGAAAAAATAGATAACAGTTTTTCCCTTTAAGGGAGGAAGCTATAAACATTTTGAAACAATTAAAAATCTTTCTTAATCCCACAGAGTTTGAAAAAGCATGTTTTTACAAAGTACAGAAACCGAAACTGTTATATTTCTTTCTGTAACATGAGCTGTAGATAATTTCTATGGTGATATTGAATAAATGCAGCATCCTTATGCTCAGATGAATAAACCCATGTGTTATGAATTAGAAATGAGGACAGTGCTAAAGAAGTGCATCAAGTTAAGTCTTCATAATCTTTTTTGTTCTGTTTTACGTTCCTTCGCTGAATAAACTTACAGAATCGGATTACATTGTGCCGAGGTACAGAATTCATGATTGCAAACGAACTTCAATACACCAACGGTACATTTTTTCTGAAGTGTTTCCAGACATATGTAATACTTATTTTCTGGGCGTTTTGATATCTTGAATACTAACCATGTGTTATTTATTAGGTATTTATTATTTGTATGCCTCTGAGTTACTTTTTAAACCGTCATCCTTTTGTAAAAGAGCAAATATTAAGGTTATTAAGAAGCGAGATTACGAAACCAAATTGTACTTTTAAGATAATCAGTGCATGCAAGTCTTTTATATAATAATTATTTCCTAGTGCTTAATTGACTCTTAGGTTTGTACTGTACTCTGATTTCGAAGTAAAAGGACAGTTCCCTAGCTGTATGTGCTTGTTTGAATGTGCACGCTCAGCGGTAAAAGTAGTTTTACATTACTATCTATTAACTAATTCAGGATTAACGTTTGTAAACAGAATTAGAAGCATTTCCTTTCACTATTGTTAAAATAAAAGGGGCGACACGAACATTATGCAGTCAACGGATTTAGAGCAGAATGTCCGTATCTAGGATCTTTTAAAAAAGATGTTTAGACAAAATCTCGAAGAAAAAGAATTTTTACGTGGTAGCAAAAAGGAATGCGATACTTAGGGAATGCTTTCATGTAATGTATTCTTAGCTTGAATAACTGGATATAAAATGTATTTTACTATGTATTTGTTTGTGTTTAACTGGGGTTACAGCTAAAAAAGATGAGGCAGAAGATTCCCCGGCAAGGAAACTTGTCCTTTCGTTACTGCATAGCCTGACAGAGCCAAAGTTCTGCCAAAAAAAAGTTCATTAATCGACATGTGTGTTCACGTACGTTCTCAAGTTTGAATTTAACCTATCTTCTTAAATGTTATTTTGTTTATGTGCTTCAAATACTGTTATATGGAAGGTTTAGGTGAATGTGGGATTTACCTGGTTGTGTGTTTGGTTTTTTGTATAAATGTAAGATACTATGGTGTGATCTTTTGATAGTATAGATAATAACCCTTTTAGTCGATACTTTTCAAGTTAATTTTATGCTACCATTTAAGTGATGTCCGTATAAGGAAAGTAATCACCGAAGAGAAGAGAATTTATTGATTTAGATGTGTTTTCTGTCGAGTTAATATAATTTGTAACTTCTTTTGATGCACCTTTCATTTGCATAAAGGGTATTGAGATTTTTTTTTGTAATGTCCTTAAGTTATTAAATCTTAATTGTTATAATGAAGATGGCAGGGTTTTTATTGCCGTTGCTTTTTACTATTATTTTTTTACTTGTTCTTTTGTTGGTTTTATAATTATAATCAGTCAGGTAATCGTTATATTGTCTAATGAATTTTTAATTACAAAGCTCTTGTTTCAATCCCATTGTATCACTCCATCTATATTGGCCATACAGATGACGAGATTGGAGATTTTGAGATGATTGCAGTCTGAAAATTAGACACTTCAACAAATAAATGTGATTTTAAAATCTGAGTGACAGTAAGAAACATGTATATGTATATATACAGTATATATATATATATATATATATATATATATATATATATATATATATATATATATATATAAATATAATTTTTTTAATTCTGATGGTGGTCCGTTTAACGGAAACCGAAAAAAGGGATTTCCAAATGATGGTGAGTAATCTGAGGTGGGTATTAGAACATGGTTGTAGGAAAGTGGCTCTAACTGAATCTTTCCTCGAAGAAAGGACTTACTGAAAAAACAAGAAAACTGAGGTTAAGAATATAATACAGTTGGATTGTGCACCCTAGCATTTGTGCACTTGTGTGCATTAAGCCAGTGTGAAACTTGCCAAGTTCTTCTCCCTTGGTGACTTTTCTTCAGCTTTCTCTGTGTGCAGTCTCCACCCTACACACACACACACACACACGCTATATATATATATATATATATATATATATATATTATATGTATATAAATATTATTTATATGTGCACACAATTAATATATATATATATATATATATTATATATATATTATATATATATATATATATATATATATATATATATATATATATATATATATATATATATATATATATATATATATATATATATATAATATAAATGCACACGTCGGCGTCTGTAACTTTCTACTTAACACTTCCATTATTTTAGGCACTTCTTCCTATCCTCTAAACATCATTTGACACACACACATATATATATATGTGTGTGTACGTATATATGTATGTATAAAACCTCGATTTTATATAAAATTATAGATACAGAGCCGCAAACCCAATCCCCTTGGTAATTTATTGATTTTTATACCAAGAGCAAATGGAATATTTTAATTTCCTAGCAACACACTAGGATAGAAATGTAGTTTCTCTTGGCCTCATGGGAAAAGGGTCACCTGTCATTTAAGAGGCCATTTCCTCCCACCGTGGTCCATCCACAACCCTTCACCATGGGTCTTCCGCCTAGAGACAGTGCATATGTGCCCCCAAGCCACTGGCTCTTCCTAAAGGCCCCATAGACGTTACGACCGGCGGATCAGGTTCCGTTCTAACTCCGGTATCCGCGTTGCCCATAGACGTTCGGATTCACTTCAGTTTGCCGAAACCTGGTAGAGAGAAGAGGTATCAGCTCCGCTCAGTGATGACGTTACAGACTGCGCTCTTGCAGGAGAAACTGGAAAACCCCAGCGAAAAAGGAGAACCTGGATTAAACTATGGTTGAAGAAGAGAAATTAATTACCTCACGATTGTTTATTAATGAACTGAAACTTTACCTTGGTGACTGGTTTAATTATCCGAGAATGGACGAGCAGACCGACATGGAATTATTATATATGTTCTCCCCTCTTCTAGAAATAAAAAAAGCACACTTCTACGAGATAACCAATATCACTGGACGAGAAGTTGCTGGACACCGCTTCCGCGCCACAAGTCGTTCCTTGGGGCATATAATCCCAGAGACGTGTAAAGCAATTATTCAAGTTATGCAACACGAGTTTACAAGGGTAAAAAGTAACTACGTTGCATACACAACATCCTGCATAGTCTGGTGGTATATAGTCTAGTGTACAGTAGGTCTATGGTCCGTTAAAGCAGAAAGGCCCTTAAACTTACGTTTATGTAGCCACGTAAAAGTAAAATTTTAAACTTTTTTGTACAAAAATTTTTGAATTTATACAAGGCAAATTGAAATATTATTGAAAATATCATAAACTTTTATTTTGTGTACGGAAAATAACAGTGTAATTTAAATAATAGCACTAACACACACACACATATGTATGTAAATATTTATGTTTATATATACTGTATATGTATTGCATCCTTCTCCTGTAATTTTCAAACTAATTGATCGTAAGCCTCATTTCGCTTTCCTACGACGTTCAATAAACTCCACCAAGAACTCATCTGCGACGTAGCTGCCATGTTACCCTTTCAGCGTCTAGTTGAAACTGAAGTAAATCTTGAGATCACGCAATAGACGTGGAGGCTTCCGGCCACTTTTGGTCGGAGGAGAACACCATAGACAGTGAGGTTTACTTCCAGTTCAGACGACCGGATCCGGCGATCGTAACGTCTATTGTTGCAGTATCATTCCGTAATAAATAATCTTCCCTGAGCTATAACGTTTTGGAGACTTTTTCCCGCAAAGGGTTCACTTCCGCTAGGCAACCCTCTGACTTTGAGTACTTCTGTTTATAGACATCATTTTTGGGTGACCAGTAAAATTGTAATCGGTCATGTTGAGTCAGTAATGAAAAGAGGTCTCCAAAAGGAACTATGTAAGAAGGAAGGTAGACAAATGGAAGTGGCCTAAGGTTTTCTTAAATTGGTATGTCATTATGTAATCTGTTTTCCGAGGGAAAAATTTAATCTTAAGTATAAATGATAATTCTTATTAGTTAAGTTTATGTTTTTCTTTCTTTGGACCATAACATTGCATAGGTTATGGTCAAGGGAGTGTGGTCCATTTGTACGAACTGAACTTGGATCTAGTTGAAAAGATAACCAACCTCTAGACCTATCTTTCACCCTTCTTTCTGCCCAAGTTAAGGGGGTAGCACTTCCGGAAGAGCCTAAAGCATATTATTTCTCTCTCTCTCTCTCTCTCTCTACAACAGGATATGCGATTCTGTCACAATATATTCAAGCAAGATATACTTTTGTTAAGCGTTAATAAAGAGGCAAGATTTCTGTTGCCTTGTGATGTGGTGGTTCTTGGTAGTCTCATTTGTATATTCGGCTAAGCAGATTTAATAGATTTTTTTTTTTTGTCATTTGGACAGCTTCTTGACAGAAGAATATAATACTGTACAAATTACCTCATGATCAGTATAGATACGACTTTTATTTTAATTGCTTCTTTAATTGGTGGTATTACTTCTTATAGTCGATGGAAAAATTAAGCACTTCTTAAAAAATGAACATAGTTGTAGATAATTACTTTCTATTCCCCAAGTGAAATTTTATACGTAAATTCTCGTCTTCCACTTCCAGCCGTGTATCATTACTCAGAAATATATTTCTTACGTCAAATAGATAAAAATGTTTCGGGCGTTCTTGAAGACGTGGCCACTTTCTTTCTGATAGGAGGCAATCTTGCAGATTGAAAGAAATTCTGGGCAGAATTTTAACATGGCCAGAAAGATGTGTACCGGTGTTTGCCTAGCATTTGTAATCATTCGCCGCCGCTGCTCTGATTTAAGTTTGTCAGGTGTTGGTCCTCAAATTCCAGCTTCATATTGCATTGCACATCTTTAAATCAGAATGTAATGTGTGTTTATGTATTCAGTAATATTGATAGGTAAACACTTTATAATATAATATATATTACTTCAGTAATATTGATGAGTTAACACTACAATTATAAGCAACTGATTACGTATGCAGTTGTGAATTTAGATAATTGGCGTTTTCGAACTGGAATAACACAAGTACCCACATTGAAAAACAGTATTCCAATAAAAGGCAAGTGCATCTTCTGCTTGCGGGGTCAAGGAAAAATCCCTCCTATAATATATCGCTTCAAATACCTTCACAGAAAACTCATCAGCAGTACATCAGCTACCGTGCACAACTGGATCACACATCTAATGTATGTCTTGCATGATATTTCTGCGTTTCCTTGGAGTTGGGGCCATTTCATTCGGATACCTATTCTAGTCATATATGTGGTGATGTGGTTTAGTGTCTCTGCGAGGACTAAAAGCGCATTTTAGTTTACAGTTGTATGTTACAACACCCGCAATTGGAGTGTTCGTATTTAATGCTAATGACCGAAGGAAGGCGGAAGCTGCCGATACGAATTTTATAGGTATTGTATGTGAAGTAAGAAAGATGGAAAGGTTAAGAAGCGTTAAAAAGGTTAGTATACGTGAAAAGACGGAACTTATTTTTAGGTGACCTGCTCATGTAGAGTTAATGGAAGATAATATGGCAATGAAAAGTGGATAATTTCAAAGCCGTAGGAGGGACGACGGTAGGGAACCGAAATTGCTGTATAGACGGAGTTTGAAGAGTTATTTGAACAAAAGGGCCTGTATATACAGTATTTGTCCTGTATTTAGGGTGGTTGTGGGGTAGTGGGACATGCCGTTGATGCCATCTTGTTAGGTATGTGACGCTTTAGATTTGAAAGTTTTCTGCATAGTGGGCATTCCTGGTTATTATTGGCTAACCCCTGGCCACCCATTAACAAAGTCTGTTGATAGGTCCTGGCCTAGTGCCAAACAGTCGACCCAGCTGTGATGCTGGCACCAAGAAAACACAGGGGGAAAGGAAACCTTATCCCCACAGGCTTTTAGAACCCTGAAGACTTTACATCTCCTCTGAAGGTGGAAAAGCACTTTGTGTTTTAAGGTGGAAATCTGTTTGGAGAGAGGTTTTGTTGTAGATGTATCGTTTGCGAAGAAGAATATGTGTGAGTGTTCATCTGAAAGAGAAAATAGCTTGGAAAATAGTGCGTGATTTTTTTTGTGCATTGTAGGCAGAAGATCTGCTTGGTGAATGTGATGTTGAAAAGAGGAATGGCAGGAGGTATAACTGACCGGTATTTGCTTGAAGGAAAAAGTTAAGGTCGATGTGAGTTTAATTAAAAGAGGAAAGGGTGGCAATGTAGCTGTAAGGCCAGTTAAGGTAATGATTTCGATAGAATGGAAGTGAGAAGATGATGAAAGAATAAAATGAATGAAAAATGGACTAGAGCTAAAGGCCCATAAGTCAAAGGAATAATAGAATAGTGTAAAATTCCACTATGGCGTCATAGGAGGGTGGGAAGCGGAAATTGAAACAATAAATGGCATGTTAAGGAAATGATAAGTTTAGATATTTGGGGTGCAGTTAAAAAACAGAAAGGAAGATTATGTACAAGAATACATACAGGAGGATAGACAAGGTGGTAAATCGGATACTGAGCAAGAAGAAGAAAACATTTAATGAGGAGGGGGTGGGGGTGAGCAGGGACGCTCGGGGAGAATAAGTGGCGCTATGGTAAAGCAAAGCAGGAGAAAAGATTAATGCGTAACTTGTTCTCAGAAAAAAAGATGCAATCGAAAATTAATGCAGTTAGACGTCAATGGCGTGTTTTTTTTTTCTTTCATGAGGAAGGCCAAAGTAAGATAGAGCTGAGTGCTGCTAAAGTGGTAGGGTTTGCTATGTTATGTTTGAGAGTACTTGTGGAAGTGACCTCTCAGGATATAGGGAAGGCAGTTATTGAGTTATAAGAATGGAAGGACGCCTGGAGTAGATGGGATTGCAAATGAGAAAGTGTGTGTTGTGTGATTTGGTGATGAAAGTGCAATTGACTGGTTGACCAGGGTGTTAAGATATGTGTGGATGAGGAAAAGGTTCCGAAGGAATGAATGAGAAGCAAAATTGTTCATTCGTAAAAGGGTAAAAATGACAAAGGAAGCTGGAAGAATTGCAGTGGCACAATGAAGTTGTAATTTTCAGTTGCGCGGAGATGTTGGAAGATCACATTCACTCTCCGGGGAAACGAGACAATAAATATACGTTGCTTTACTATTTCAGTCTATACCGGGGCTTTTCAAAAGCTTTTATTGAGCGATGTACTGAAAAATTCGGATACAAAAAGTAAGAACATTGGGTAGGAAAAATTGCAAATAATAAATAAGTTAATGCAAAAGTCATTATAATAAACGTCAGAAAATTAAAAGGTCTCTGTCAATTTTGTACTGTGAACAATCTGTATAATCAAAGGTCTATCTGAAAAGAGTCATAAATTGTCATTAAAGCTGTTATCTTTCAGTATAATTCTGTCTTTGGAATATCATAGTAAAGTACATCGAAATGCAAGCTCCTTCGATTTTACCCTAAAGTAATGTTGGAAGATCTTTCACTGTGGTATTGCACACTCAGTTGTATTTACCTTTTGATTAACAGATGAAAAGATCGTATTATATGTATCAAATATTATAGAATAAAATTGGGGGAATTCCATATCTCAGAACGGTCTTGCTCAGTTGGAAAGTATTAACAATAATGTTTTCATTTATAAGTCTGTAATTGGCGGTGTTAAAGAAAATATGGTAGAAGTATTGCTTTATTTATTTATGATATATTACAAATGTTTTGTAATTAGTACAAGATTTCGGAGACGCAGTAGCCGTTGTTATTAACTCGCCTGTTATTCTGATACAAGATCTGCGCTGCTATCATCACCTTGAGGACTGATTACGGTTACAGGAAAGCTGAATCCATTTATGTTAATGCTCGCCAATCAGAAGAGCAATGTATTCTGGATTTAAGGAATTAGCTCTGTTCATCAACTATGTAATCAGAGCTGTATGCGTCGCTGTACAAACATAGCGGAGAGTGATGTAGTTTCGCCGGGAGTACGTAATCGTAATTGACACTGTATACCTTGGATTTTTATTCACGGAAGAAATAACCCTTTTGATTACGTTTGGCGAACGTTGTGATGCAAAGGCCGAACATACGACTTCAGTGAAATGAATCCGGAATGTAGATTGCAGCTGAGCCTTGACATTTCGCCGTGTCTGTTGATTATGTTTCTAATTACAAAAGCCGTCGTAATGATGTACGCATTCGGTGTAATCATAACTAAGGATATGCAGTGAGCCTGGGCTGGATCTCTATCCATTATCCTACATAGAATATCCAGAGTGTCTAAGAATAATCAGCGTATATCCTCAACGCGTGTAGTTCTTTGGAAGATTTGTGGTTTGTTAGATATTACTCAACAAAACTTCATTGTTATTTGTCATGATTAATATAAGTTAAATTTTCCTGTGCAGTTAACAATATTTTGAAAATAAGAAGACGCAGACTCTGAGACAGATAGCAAAATAATGCTTAAAGGAAAAAGATTTTCTACGTAAAATTTTATGAAAGTAATTATGTTCACTAAACTTTGCAGCTATATAGATACTCATATGATATATATGTAATATATATGTATATATATATATATATATATATATATATATATATATATATATATATATATATATATATATATATATATATATATATATATATATATATTATATATATATATATATATATATATATATATATAAAATTATATATGTATATACATACATACATACATACATACATACATACATACATACATACATACATACATACATACATACATACATACATACACTGTTGATCAGCGTGGCTTTCGTAAGACTAGAGCAATCGAGAAGGTCTCCAGTCTTATCAAGGTTTGGTTCTTTTCAAGGGAGCTTTAGAGAATATTTTGTAGAAACTCAAAGCCGAGTCAGCCAAACTTATGCAAATGTATTTTCTTTTCTCTATAAAGTAATTTTTAGCTTTTTATCTAACCAGTGAAACATTTGCTCCTTATCCCAAATCTTAGGGAATTTCGTAAGGTACTGTTCCCCGACACCTACTCTCCAAATGCCGTCAGTGATCGCTCTGTTCAGTGTCTCTCTTTCTCTCCTCTTGTGTTGTCAAGCTTTGGCATTTTTCACCGCCCTCCGATGTCCGGAATTCCTATATTTCCCCATTTCTTCAGTTTTAATCCTTACGTCTCTCATCCCACCACCTTATCTTTATTACCTCATGATTGGTTTAACATTAGGGAAAAAATCATTATATTCATTTCTCATGTATTATTGATCATCTTCCCAGTTCGAAGTTCTGATAATTTTATATAACTGTTTCTTTTTTTAATCTGATAATTTTATATAACTGTTTCTTTTTTTAATCATATTCATGGCAGTTTAAAATCCTTTAGTTAGTAAAACTTATCTCTTTTACCGTTTTAAATACTGATGATCTGTAAAATTTATATTTTTAAGCTCATTATTTATTTCACTTGCATTTTCATTAATTATCACCACAGCACTGAGTGCCCCTGTGGTTCCCAGTGCTTGCTTTTGTTCCCAAATTTCATATATTCCATTTGCTGTATTCTGTTACCTTCTGTGCCTATGAGCTTATTGATGCCGGCATGCTCATTCAGTAGTGCTCTCTCAGAGAGTGGTCTCTCAAACATGGTCAAACAGAACAGCTTTCACTTTAATACATGACCATTGCCCACTGCCCTTTCGTAAACATGATATTATGCATTGCATGTTGAGTCTGAAACTGTCTTAACATTTCTAAGCACTGCAGGTTGAGTAAAATGCTTGAAATCACTCATTCTGATAAGGGTATACTAATTTTATTGGTTGTCTTCGGTGGAGATCAGTGTGGTTTCTGTTTAAAACAATAAATCGTGAATTAAATGTTCGTTCTGGGGCAAGTATTATAAATATTTTAAACTTGGTAGATAACTATCTATTTTGCAGGAATGATTGAAGTGCTATTTGGAGTTGGGAAAATCCACATTTTATGTATGGATGAAATATTAAAGTTATGGCTAGGCTGCATTTATTGACTAAAGGCTTAATTCCTTTAAAAATTTTGGTATGAAGGAATAAAAGGTTATGTCTAAGCATTAGGGCTTCCAGCTCACCTGTCGGTAGGGCCCGCTGACGATTGGGTTTGATTCGATAATGAATATTTTAGGTAGGAGGAGAATGAGTGAGTCACAGGAAAAGGACAAGCAAGACAGGGAAAAATGAGCTGCTTCTGAAAAACTGAAGAAATGTCTAGGTTGGAATGTTGGAAATGAATAATGAAGCAAATCGCCCAGAACAAGAGTGCCGGTGTGCAATATGCAAATATAAAGAAAAAAAAAGTGAAACCCGCTGAGTGGTCAACATCTTATGCATGAGTTGGTACAGCAAAAAGGACATAAGAGAAACGACGAAACTATTAGAGAAATACCAAAAGGAAAAAAATTTGAGGTAATGCAGGAACGAAAGTTTTACAAAGAAAAAAATATATGTTTACATCGCAGCATAAATATCGATACATAAGTGAATTATATTTTAAGGATACAAGTACAAGTACTTGACTGTTTTTATGTATAGTTTTCCTTCATTCAATTTAGGCTTACATGAATAGATGTACTGAATTACCTTGAGGCATATATACAGTATTACTCAACATCACTTGTTTCTTTTAGAATTTATCTTTTACTTTTCATATTTGTAGGATTAGTTGCTTTATTGTCATGCCATCATTTTAGCCAGCAGTTTGAATGTTTCGAATTCAAACGGTATTTGGAACTGAAGTAATATTTTTGATATCTGTTTCTTTTCATGAAAAAAATGGACGTTTATTCCAACGGTTTTCGAGCTGTAGAGTTGTCCGGAGAATTTATGTGAAATTGGTAAAACCTTCACTGAAAATCTCTTGAAATGTTTCTGGGCCTCGGGGATGTTCAGTCAGTATATTTTTCACCTCTGGAGACCTGTCCAGCATCTGTGGTTCAAAAGATGTAATTCACTCCACTGTGAAGTAATTTAACCCATCTGATTTATTGGGTTCTTGTCTTGATACAAGAAAATAATTTTCCGGTTTGGACTAAACGGATGATGATGCCTAATTTAATCTACACATCTCGTAATTCTTTCATAATTATCATGATTTGTATTAAGTTTTATTATTTATGTATTTCGTATCTTGCATTACACTAAATCGTTCATTCCTATCAAGGCTCCTTTAAATTGCATTGTAAAACCTGCTGTAGCGTTAATTTGTTCGGGCCTATTAAGTCTGCATACTATTCATTCCTGTCAAAATTCCGTGTTACTTTTCATCTTACTTTCCAAATTTCTGCATTGCATTAAATTGTTTACCTGTCGTATCTCCATTATATTACATTAAGTGAAAACAAATAATTATTTTACACCTTTCATTTCATAAGAGAAAAATGTTATTAAGCTATATCTGTTTTACCATGAGGGCTGGGTTGTGATCACATCTTCGACTTCGGGTATGAAAAGTAAGGATAATTAGAGGGTTTTGTATTGATATCTTGGATATCTCAAAGTCTGCAATGTCAGACAACCAGAGTTTAATTTTTCTTGAGAGAAATCTTGGAATTTTTATTGTACAGTATTTACTTAGGCGAAATCACAGTGCATTTGACTATTTACAGTAAAGAAAAAATGAAAGCACTTCGTATCAAATGTAAGATATTTAAAGAAATTTCAATTATTGTAAATAATCTCTTGTTTGAATATGATGGACCCACGGCGAGGGCTTTTGACCATCGTGATGGAAAAGGGTTTAAGGATCCTTAATGACAGAAGCAGCTTATTAGATATCCATCCTTGACCTAACAGGCGATCAGAGATAAGTCAACGCACATACCACGTTCTTCTTCAGTATGATTGAAGAATGATTTAAGACAGTACCATTAGAAACTATAAATTAATCAGAAATTGTGTACTTTGCAGTCATTTGATGTAATGTCGTCAGTTACCTTCCTTGTACTCCATTAAATTTTCCATTACAATAATCAGTTTGGCACCGCTCGATAAATGGCACAAACCCAGCTCCATACCTCACGCCATAGTATAGTTGGTGTATGCACCCTTTTCAGCCTTAATTTCATTAACTGAGGTAAGGATTGGGTGAGTATTTGAAATCTTAGCGGGGAAAACATATCAGCATTCCAGCTGTAGGCCTAACAGGTTTGATTCACGGATAATGTTGCAGTAAAGGGAGGGAGTGAATTGACCTGAACAACTTCATTGGCTTAAGAATCGCGTCCCAAAATAGGGATGATATTCAACACAAATTACTCTTTGAACAGATTTATATAAATTCGGAGTAAATACTGAGGGGCTGTAGGCTAAAGCATATTATTTTTTCTTTTGTGAATATATTTGGCAGTTTTTTTTTCAAAGTATTCAATGTAATGAATGTAGTATATCTAAAACGAAAGGTCTCTGAATTTTGTCATTGTGAACGCATAAAATGTTCTTCCGCCATAGTCAGTCGCCTTTTTTATTTGAGTTTTTACTTTATTTCTTTCCTGAATATTTCATCGCTCTCTTACCCTTGTCACAAAACAGTTAAAGTTTTCTTTATAGCAATGTATCTGCAGTTGGCAATATCACAGTGAGAGGAATATTCACTTGCATATTTTCTCGTTAGAATGAAATCGGGAATTCAGATATTTTAAGAGAGAAAACTTACGGGAATTTTAAGACTGAAATGGAAATATGGCTGTCTACCAATTTCTTGAATGATATCCTTTATTGCATAAATTATACGCGGATTGCATTACCGTTCATTTCATTTCTCTGCTGGTAGGAGAAAAATAATTCATGCCCGTTTTTTGTCTTGTTCAACTGCCGTCTTTGTGGAATAATATTTCTTCCCCTTCCTCATTTTACTGAGGTATTGGGTATTTATTATTTTTATCGAGTTTTTATTTACTTTCGTGTTTATTCCTCATCACCGATAGTAGCGCTAATAAAGCCCAAGTTAAGTTTGCTTAATCTAGAATGCTTCTGCTTCTTTTGTTTGTGGAACTCAAATAGAAACTCGGAATATGTTAGCGTTTGTAAGAGGCCTTATGCAAACCTCTTCTTAGGCAGTTGTTTGGAAGGAAACTCTTGCATGTTTTCTTTGTTTTCTGGCCCTTGATAATTCCTCTAAACACGCCATGGCCTAATCAGCATATGTAAACGCAAAGATAAATTGTTTTTCTGCATAGTTGTACGGGCATAGATGTTTATAATAACTGACATGCACAACTTTTAATACCTGTACATTATGAAGAAATAATATGTTAATATATGAATATATATATATATATATATATATATATATATATATATATATATATATATATATATATATATATATATATATATATATATATATGTGTGTGTGTGTGTGTGTGTGTGTGTATATAAATATTGTCGTACAATTTCGTGCAGTTGAGTTATAGAATAATCGTATGTGATAAGAATGTGTTGCTATGTTTCAGGCAAGTGATGTACAGCGGTTCGTAACCTTGTTCTGGAATGTTGCTGATGAGTAATGAACTAGAAAAATGGTTTACGAACGACTGGTGTTCTTGGATGTGACACGATAACTTTTAATTCTACATTGTAAACTCCTAAAGACATTTCATCTTGGAAATTGCTGGAACAGCTTTAAAATCAAAGTCGCTGTCTGTCGTAGGAGAGGAAACGCAAAGTGATGTACCTGCTCGTAATGAAAATATATGGGGTCCTCATTCAGACGACGAGTTTTAAGGAATAGGAACTCGAGTTATTTTATGTCTTGATAATGTTGATGCACGCGAGATGTCACCCGTACCCATAAAGATCAATGGACTGACCATATACTATTTCATGTGTAGCACCAAACCAGGTGAAGAAAAACTATGGGCGAATTCCGAAAATGAGTGACAGGGGAAAGTCGTTTATTTAAAAAATACTTATAGTAGCATGAGGCTTGAAGGGGAGAAAACAAACCCGCAGATATTTAACTTTGGAATCGTAAAGATTCTTGAAAGCTTTCTGTGCAGTTCCACTTGTTAAATACAGTTTTACAGTTACATAAATGTAAATGTGTTCTCTCCAGTTTGTTCTCTATCATTTTAAATAAAAGTCTGTGTTTTAAGTTCAGGTTCCTTATGACACTTACGTAGATGGTTTTTGTCTGCCTCACTTAAGTTTCGGCTTAAGATTTGATAAAAAAAAATCTAAGTTAAGCAAATTAAAACCTTTCAGGAGGTGAACCGAATGGAGAGCAATTTGTGTAGTGATGGATTCTAGAAATATAAGTCCGCAGAGGGAAGAGGATTTAGGAACAATGGGGTTGAAAAAGGTATAAAAAAGTGATTGATGAAGATTACATGGGGCTTTTATGGGAACTTCTTCAGATAAAGGGAAAATTGATGCTGATCTGTCATTAAGAGTTCAGGAAACGGCTATGGAAGGGAAGGGCGTAGAATCCCTCGCAGGAAGTTTACCTCGTTTTTCTGCGAAGCAAATTTAAATGAGTGTAATTTTTAAAACGTTAATCTATGATCTTTTAAAGTCAACTTAATCGTTGGTAAGTCTTTTGGCATCGATTAGGACAAAATACATTCTTTTAAAGCAATATTTTCAGCTCCAAATAAAGGTTAATAGTTTCCTCGACTTGCATACTCTGTCATTTACTTCTGTTTCTGTATATGTATATATATGTGTGTACACATGTATGTATATATATATATATATATATATATATATATATATATATATATATATGCGTGTGTGTGTACACACACATTTATATGTAGGTATGTGTATGTAAAAAAAATTTATATCCATTTTACGTGTGACACAGGTAACAAAGGCCACGTTCAGACTTGCTGTATTCAAGTCTCTCTCTCTCTCTCTCTCTCTCTCTCTCTCTCTCTCTCTCTCTCTCTCTATATATATATATATATATATATATATATATATATATATATATATATGTGTGTGTGTGTGTGTGTGTATGTATGTATTTATGTATGTATATATGTGTGTATGCAAATAATGTTTGTACGGACAGGAGGGTATGAAAAGAAGCAATAAAGACAACGAACTGGTGGGAAGAGATATGTATGGTTTAGCGAAGGAAAAAAAGATAATTATTTGAACCCCGGTTTCATGACAAAAGAGATCGCGTAAATGTAAACATGGAAGGTAATCAAGAAGAAAGTGCTGAAGAAAATGGAAGCAAGAAATAAATACTTAGGGTAAAAAGTAACCAAGAACTTAAGGACAGGTGGTTGTTCTAAAAGGAAGTAAATATGGCTGCAAATGGAGAGATTGAAGTGAATGTATTCCAGGTTTGATGCAGTGAGAGTGTTGAATATTTATTGAACTGGAAGGTTAAAAAGGTAGAGCTAAATAGCACAACAGTGAGAGGTTTAGTGTAAGTTGTGAACTGTAGAAGTGGCTGTTAAGGACGTGATATGGGGAAGAATGGAGAGGTATCAGTTGTTGATTGGACTGTAGTATGTTGTAGCTATGTAACTATTGTGATATGCGATCGTTTGGCTAACCAGGGTTGTAAGTGCCCGATTGAGGCAAAGGTTTCAAAAATAGATGAGAGGAATGACTGTCCCATTGTATATAGGTAAAGTTGACAGAGGTGAATGTAATAAGTATTGGTGCGTGATATTAAAGTAGGGAAGGTATATGATAAGATTTTGATTTGAGAAAGTAAGGTAGATGATAGAAACAATGACAGAGAAAAAAACGAGCAATATGAGCTTCTACGAGGAAGGTGTGTGGATCTGGTTTCTGTTTGGAAATCGCTAGATGAAAAATGACAACGAAGGGATGGAAGTGCCTCCATGGACCTCGAAAAGATTTATGAGAGAATCGGTAGTGGTAATGTTGAGGCTGGTATTGATGAATGGTGTATGCGATAAATTGTTAAGAGCTGTTGAATTTATATGATGGATGTGAGGCACATACTAAAACAGGTAGACGAAACACTGACAGGTTGGTGTAAAATTAGGCGGCGTCAAGGACGTGTATGGCCTCATGACTCTAATATCTTCATGAAATGATTAGTGAAAATCAAAGGGGGACATTAGGTTTAGGGGCCAAGTTGTGGGGCAATAAAATGAGCTGGGAATGGATTGTTTGCAAAGATATAGCACTGGTATTAGAATTAGAAAGTGTTTACAAGAGAAAGATGACGGTAAAAGAGCAAGAGTAAGGTTATGAGGGTAAACTGAAACTGGGAAACGAGAAATGAATATTGCTTTGGGTGGTGATAGAATGTAGGAAGAAATGATTTGCATTAAACCAAGGAGGGTAACAGAGTTTGTGCAAAGGTTTTGGAAAAGTCTTGCATTGTCTGTGGAAACCGATATTAGAATGAATGGAGGGTTTGGTAAGCCGGCTCCTTGAGAAGGTGAAGAGTGGATGTTGAATACGAATAAGAAAAAAGTTTGAAGATACTGAATTGAACATTATATGTGATGTAAGAAAAATTAAAAGTGAGAAATATGGAGATACATTGAAGTGGTAGAGTATTTATAAGAACTGGTGGATCAGATTGTTTTGAGGTGGTTTGGTCCTGTGGAAAGTTTAAGGTCTAGGAGGAGAGGAATTCATACAAAGCACTAGATAGATGGAGCGAATTTGGTATTGGAATGGAGGGGTCTTAATATACTGGAAGAATGAGTTGTGTGCTACCCCTTACAAAGGTGTGTGTATAAATATATACGTATGCTAGTCAATGAAGTATAAGATTCGTCCTCAGAAGGCAGGCCGTATAGTCGAGATTAGGTGACGGCTGACCCAGGATGACCTCTCTCGATCTTCTTCTTTGCTTTTTGTGAAATATGTTATCAGTGGCACTGGAATTCAGCAACCCTTGGGAGATGTTCATAGTATTTGTTTATTTGATGAAGATTGATTCCATCATTTGACCTTCGAACAGACAGCTGCCAATAAAATCAGCATGTTGCCGATTCTAGTCGATATGATAATTCAGATTATTTATATGACTGAAGATTGCCGAGTTTTGGTGTCAGTACCTGACTGAGCGCTTATGGTGGATTACTTTCTGCGAAAGAGATTTACCTGTAAATCCTACATAACATTTGTCACAGTCGATACATAGGATTTTTGTATGCGCCAGCGTTTGTGGAGTTTGGATTTTGTTGGACAGTAACCACTGCTTTGCCGATAGTATTAAGATAGCTTAAACCAAAAGGATTGGCACGTCTTAGGATTTGGCTTCTCTTTTTGATGATATCGAGGTACAGTGTTTTGTTTTCATGATAGATAGAAAGATAAAGTAGCTATTGAATGGGATATATCAACGAAATTAAAAAACTACTACTACTATTGAACACAAGCTATAAAAGTGAAAAATATTTTAGGAAATAAAGAAATACAACGTTGTATTTAGGATGTACTTTAAAGTTTATCACTTTGCCTCATAATTTTCCTCTTACATTTTTATTTTTGTAAGTAGATTGAAGTAGATGTGGGTATAAGACATAATTCTCACATACACTGTGAAGTGGAAAGAACATTCACCATAACTGCAGTAGCCACGGCATAATTTTGTTTCATTTTGGTGTAACGTATTAGCTAAGTAATTTCCAATACGGTTATGACTCTGCTAAGTCGTCATATTTCTAGGAGAGCGGGCGATGCGACATGTTGTAAGCGCCAGGATTAAAGTAGCCTTTTTTTGAGAATGATTATAGCTCTGGTGTATTCGATACACTTTCACTAATGTGTTTTTATAAGTATTCTCGCATCTTTCTCTTTCTCCTTATTGTTTTAACTGTAAATTATTATGACTGTAAGTTTCAAAGTTTTTATTTATAATTTGTTTTTCTCGAAATGCTGTAAGAAAGATCTTTAATGGATTTATTTTGTTTTCTTTAATATAATCTTTCCCTCTTTCCTGTATCCCAGTGCGCATTCCGTCGAATTCTTGTGGTCATTTTTCATTTCTTTTTCTCTTCCCCCAGTCTCTCAATTCTTTCGCTTCTAGGAGTTTGCCCAATAGCTATTTGGCTACAAGAAGTTTTTCTCGAGTTTTTTTCTTAGAGCTGGCTCTTAATTGGACCTTCTTCATGTTTGGAGACTTTTAGGAAAACAAAACTTTCAATTTTGCGTTTCGAGCCACAAGCCATTAGTTGCTAATGGTTCCGTTTACATTGGATCTGGCATCATGGCTGGCATTTTTGTTTTATTGTCTGGTGTACATTGTGACAGGAAGGAGCTTTTGTGTGTTACATCACGTGAAGTGAACATCTCACCAGAGATGAGGTCGCCAACAAAATATATATAGAAAGTTTTTCCGTTTTGGTCCAAAATAATGTAGAGATCAAATTAGCTGGAAATTCTTGAAGTGACCGTGTATGAAGCACGCTCTTGCCCTCCAAGGTAGGCTTGGGTGTTAGGATTACGTACGGAAGTGAATCGGTATACATACACAAATGGTGATGTGTGATTTTCTCACTATTCCTGTGATGTATGTGATAGTGATGAATGTGGTTAGTTATTGCTACATCATATTTTAGCGACTCGAACATGCTTGAGAATAGGCATTCGACTCCTGCAGTTTGATATATTCCATGATGCATACTATTTTGGTATATTATTCATTACGTCCTTGAACTATCGTATTGGTTCAAATGCGGGCTCCCGGAACTTATTAATAGAGGTACCAAATCACTACTAAAAAAAAAGTAGCCAGAAATAATTTCCTGAGACGTTACATAATTTAATATGTCACTGCTCTTTTGCCATGTGTCCAAGCATATACGTTATTGTGTAAGTTACATATTGCAAGCGTTAGACAGAAGGTAAAGTGGAGGTAATTCTGTTGAGTATTGCTTTGGAAGAACTCGAAGATTCGAAAAACAAATTGGCAAAGGAAATTGTAGGAAAGCAGAATGCCTGAATTCTACTTTCTGCGCTTTATTAAGATGTGCCATATTTTGCCAGCCTTGTCAAACTCATAAGTTGATATTAATGGATCTAAATTGCCTTTAGTTGCTCTCTCTTGTTCCCAAATTAGACAAGGAAAGTAGAAGTCTTATGTGCGACTTTCTGTTTCCAAGCCTGTAAAGTTTCCCATGTAGGCGAGTGGTGGACAGTATCATATCTTTTTGCCTTTATCTTGTTTATTAATGTATATATATATATATATATATAATGGGGACTTATATAAGGGATTTCAATGCTATATATATATATACTCTACAATAGGTATATATATATATATGTATATAGTCTTTTATATTTATATTTATATATATTATATATATATATATATATATATATATATATATATATATATATATATATATATATATATATATATATATATACACACATACATACATACATACATACATACATACATACATACATACATATATATATATTATACATATATGCATATACATAAATACATACATACACATAAAGATAATTCAAGTGTAAAAAGCTGCTAATGTTCAGGGATTTTCCTGCACGGGGGTTATCCTCGAGTCGGCAGTTTTAAGTATGACTTTTCAGTGATCATTGTCTTATCTATAGGGAGCCATCCCCTTATAGGGGATACAGCTTAAAGTTCAATAATATATATATATATATATATATATATATATATATATATATATATATATATATATATATATATATATATATATATATATATATATATATATATATATATAAAAGTTCCTCGTTGGGAGAGCGGGTTCCGTTCTCAGCTGCCACTCTGTTGGCCGCGAGTTCGAATCTCCGGCCGGCCAATGAAGAATAAGAGGAATTTATTTCTGGTGATAGAAATTCATTTCTCGCTATAATGTGGTTCGGATTCCACAATAAGCTGTAGGTCTCGTTGCTAGGTAACCAATAGGTTCTTAGCCACGTAAAATATTTTAAGTCTAATCATTCGGGCCAGCCCTAGGAGAGCTGTTAATCAGCTCAGTGATCTAGTTAAACTAAGATATACTTAACTTATATATATATATATATATATATATATATATATATATATATATATATATATATATGTATATAATGTATATATATATATATATATATATATATATATATATATATATATATATATATAATATATTATATATGTATGTATGTATGTAATATCGCACAAGTTATTGTAAGAGTATCCATGTTTGTCAGAATTTTGGGTTTGATTTACATTTATTCGAGACACCCAGGGTTGGGTAGAACTTCCTTTATGTTTTGCTCAAGTCATTAACTCCTGCATAATTTACAATTTAGTCTTGCCTCGAGGAGGGATAACCTTGGATGTTGATTTAACTGTAGCAGTGCTAGACATGCCCTTAGGGCCGTTCCTTTACCCTTTTGACGTAGTATTATATGCCATGACGGTGGAAGACGGATTGGTGTCGAATTGCGGACTGGTCATACTAGTTTGACGCAGATTTTTAATTGGAAGGCAGGACCATCCATTTTCTTGAAGGACGCTTGGTCTCCTGACTGCGAGGCATCTGTTCGTCGAATGCTCCAGTCTTGGGGAATTACGAGTATGGTTCCTCAGAGGGCTCTAGGATCAGGATGGAAGTTACGTTCAAGTCTATTTATAAATTTGATTTTATTGAAGACATTGGTCTCTTCATAAGATTTGAATTTTTCAAACCCTTTTGGATTTCTCTTTTATTTGTATTTGTCCAGTTATAAGTGGGTTTATCGACCATATTTTTTTTACTCTTTAGTTCAAAATCATCTAGACAAAGAGCCCTCTTATATCTTAATTAGAGTTAAGATAAGGTTTCTTGTATTTGACGTGAGTGGTGATGCTAATTTTCTCCAGTGGGGACCAAGAATGGAGAAAGGTAAAGACTGTCTAGATATTCGAAATGTACTGTGTAAAGTAAGAGTTGACAATGATTTATCCTGGTATCAGAATTAGAACGTGGTCTCATTTATCTGGGCAAGGTAATGTTATCAGCTAGAATGTATCCATAGTTTATCTATAGTAAAGGACGATGCTTGCATATAACTAGCGTTCTGACGTGTTTGCTTTATTTAAACTCTCGAAGGTGACCCATAAAATTCAAAACTCTCGTACAATTCATGTTTTACAGACGATGGGAAAAACATTATTCCATATTACGAAGAAATATTTCAAGCCAATCCCCCATAGGCATTTGCCAGAACGATTTTATTTTTTATATAGACACTTTTTCTTTCTCTGCCCCCGGTTGTTTCGGATTCAGTTTGTTATTTATTTAATTCTCTTGCGCCATACATAACAAATATTTAACATTTAACCGGAATAGGTTTATCTAAGCTACATAACTTCGAACTTTTGACAAATTATCAGTATACAAAGGAAGGTCGAATGGAAAAATTATATTGACCTACATGTGGTCTCATTGCCTCCAGGAAGAATAAAGTCTTTATGTTTCTCTGGAATGAGTTCTTACATTTCATGAGGCTTGATGGCAGCAGTTCTTCAGAATCACATATCACCGTCATTGATAGAAAAGGACATAGAATATACATTTGTTGTAAGTTGGATTTCATACTAATTGCAGTGCCATATTAAGCATAGGAAATTCCCATTTTCAATGACATGTAAAGGAGTCCACCAAAAAATGATGTAAAAGTAAAACTCAGTACTTTTTTTTTTGTAAACTAACATTTTTGCAAGATGAACATTTTTATGAATAAAAAATTATATTAAACTTACAAATACATAGAAAATATATATAAGGTAATTAATTTGTAATTGTCAGTATTACTTTTTAGGTCATTCTTGAACATTTTTCTAATACAGGGGTCCAAATAATACATGCCAGGGCTAAGATTAAAATTACGACTTGAATTAAGCGGTATAATAGCGGATTCCAAAAGATTTCTTGAGAAGAAATCTTTCGACCTGGTAATCACAGAGTTTTCTGTCCAATTTATCATGTGAGAGTTTTCACTTAAATGAATGACTGTAGCATTGGATGTTTGCCCAGTTTTGACTGAATACTTATGTTGCTTAATAAGCACATCTAAATCTTTGCTAGATTGGCCAATATAAAAAGAGGGGCAGTCCAGACATGGAATTTTATATATTATGTTTTCTTTAGGGCTGTTTATTGTTAACATTCCTTTAAGTGTCATATGTGTGTGTGTGAGTATATATATATATATATATATATATATATATATATATATATATATATATATATATATATATATATATATATATATATAATTAGATGCTTCAATAAGCATCTGAAAAACTCAAATAATCTGAAGTTAGTACCATACAGAAATTGGATATTTTATTTGCTCCAGTTTTAAAATTGTCAAAACCAGTACTTAGGATTAAAGGAGACTGAATTTTCGTAAATATTCTGTTAAGAACAGTAAGTTGATGACTGGTGGAAGGAATGCATAGCAATGATCATAGAAAGCAAATAACCTTGCATTTGTAGTTTCATCTGTGTTAGAATAGGCGTTGTAGGAATCGACTTCCTTTATTAAAATAAGGAAAGGAGTAATGGAATTTCACGGAATTTTGAGATTTCTGCTGGACGGCTGCCTTGCTTTTTATTGCACGGTGGCAAGCTGAAACTAGTAAACGTAGCTATAATTAGTTCCAAACCTTGAGGAGAAGAAATGCCTTGAACTAATTAATCTTGGACTTAACAATGGCGTTATATTTTGAAGGACTGCAGCAACTCAGTTGAAGTGGTCAAAACAGTGTGTGAAGAAAGTGTCAGTGGTAACTCCAGTGCGCATGCGTGTTTCCCTCTCCCACGCTGCTCTTTCAATGAAGTAATGAGTACAAAAGCCAGTGTACTTTGTTTATTTATGCCCTGAAAGTTTTGTACCTGAAAGATTTATACCCGAAAGAGATTTGTTGTATCTGACTCACAGAGCCTGGCGCTTACATTAATTACCTCCTGCAACCTGTGGACGATGGTCTTGCCGAAAATTTGCTAATGATATTGAATTTTGAGGGGGTATATTTCTTATATGGCAATTCAGCCTTATTTTGAAAACACTTTAAAACCTTCTTGGACCCTTGTATCCAGAGAGTAGACTCTACATAAACATGTCTTGATACATATACATTCCTCTGTAGTAGATCTGTCCAATTGTGGGCAGATTTAAAGAATTATAAAATACGTAACATGAGGTGTACAACATAGAATAAAAGATATCCAGGCTGGGTTTCGATCTGCAACAAAAAAAGTTAAGTATACCTTAGTTTTACCAGACCACTGAGCTGATTAACAGCTCTCCTAGGGCTGGCCCGAAGGATTAGACTTATTTTACGTGGCTAAGAACCAATTGGTTACTTAGCAACGGGACCTACAGCTTATTGTGGAATCCGAACCTCATTATAGCGAGAAATGAATTTCTATCACAAAGAAGTAAGAATAAGCATTAGCACCAGTTAGGTTTGCCACTCTGGGGGTCGTCACAGTTGTTCGTGTTAATTTCTTGATAGCAGCTTTAGAGAGGATGATTTTGAGTCGTTACTGTAGGATCCCAATTATAGGTCCCTTTTTGTAATTTCTTTGAGAATTTTGGAGAGATTTACATTATTTGCCTTTGTGAAGTCACATGAGGATGTCCGATTAATTGGATGGTTTCTATGTAAACTTGGCTGTTCACGTTAATACCCACAAATGCTTAGAATGGAAATACGACTTTGTCTGCTCATCCTGTGCTTACTATTATTAAAGGAGAAGCACAGTGAAAGAGCCTTAGTCCATACGCACTACATAGATTGTGAAATACCAAAAGCTCCAATTCCATGGGACTGATATGGAAGAGGTTGCATGGAGATGGCAAAATGAGATAAGCAACAGGTAACTGTGCATATATATATACAGTATATATATATAATAATACATATATACATACATATACATATGTGTGTATATATATATACGCCCTTTCTCTCCTTTGAAGAGTGGATCCATTTCTCAGATATTTTGTAATGAGGTTGCAACTCCCGTGCCATTCGTCATCCTGGCTGCTGCAACTCGCCAGTGTTGACATCTAGTAGGTACGTCATTATCCACTACTCAGGGAAAAGTTTTTTCATAATGTGGGCTTAATTTTGGGTGTTATTGTTGGGGTGAGATTACAGCGGTTAAGGCACAGGGATTATATATATATATATATATATATATATATATATATATATATATATATATATATATATATATATATATATATATATATATTATATATATATATATATATATATATTTATATTGTAATAAATATACTCTTCATATTAATTTAGTGAAGTGTTCCTTCTGTATAAAGGAGGTACACAGTTTAGATTCATTATATTGAGAGGAAAGTAACTTTCTGATGAACAAAAGTCCTTCTAGCTATGCAAAGTGTATCATTGTGATGCATTTTGGTAGTAAGAACGACTTCTTTAAAATGATCTGCAACAACAGTCATATTTATTCAAACCATCAGGGCGACTTGAATTATGAACCTTCTCAAGGGAAGTAGAAATATTCGAAATGTAAAGTCTCTAAGTAAGTTGCTGTACAAATGCACTTGTCAGTTTTGAGGAAATTCTGGAAATATAGTTATATTTTGAACATGGGAAATCTTAAAAGCTAACCCATGCTCCGTGATTAAGCAAAGTTT
>NC_089752.1:12750500-12775500 GCF_040412425.1 Macrobrachium rosenbergii | reverse complement strand
TTGGAAAGGAGTCACGTTCCCTGTTGTGCGAAGCCTTATATGCGTGTTCATTCTAAAATTTGGCTCGATTTTTTGAATTTTTGAAATTTTTGTAGTAAAATTTTTTTTTTTTCATCCTGACAAATTCCTGTTAAATGCTCATGTAAAGGTGTGTTCATACTACGGGGAATGATGGAATAGAATATAAAATTTTGGTTGCTCTGAAACTAACAATTGGAGTGGCTGAAGTTTGCAGATTGTTAGTGGACGGTTTATGTCAGTTGTCACATATATTTGCCTTGTTTTAACACCAAAAAGTAAATCGAAATATAACCAAGGCATTGTAACGACACGTAATTTCCAGAACCATGCTCTGAAAAATTTGTATTTGTAGGCCAAAATACAGATAGGTACCCCAACAGCCTTATGACAAAAAACCTTGATACAATATGGAGCTCAAGACGCTGATGGTGTTCAATATGAAAGTGAAAATTTTTACAGGAGCAGCACAATATCAAGGTAATTTATATTCTTAGAGATGGTAACACAAAAATTTCAAAAGTTTTTATCAAAAACCCTCCTACCCACTATGGGTGGTTGTGTTCAAATAGATACACCAGCCATTTACGGCTCGAGAGTTGCCAGATAGTGTAGTACTACTCCTGTACATTAGTGGCTGTAATCGATGTTAACTTAATATTATTGTTTAATGATATACATACTTTTTACACCAGTGCAAGTAAATAATTTTATTATAACCTGCTTATTCAAAGTAAAAGCAGCTATAGTTATTTAATTTATAATTATTACTGTACTGTACTTGAAAAGTACTTAAAAGTGCTTGTTTTTTCAAGTACTTTTGGCCCAAGTACAAATGCAGGTACAAGTACAATTACTCAAATTTTTGTAGTTAAGGCCAAGTAAGTACAAGTGCTTGTAATTGAACCCAATGTCGGGTTTTTTTCTGCCCTTATCCCTGACGTGAATTCCAACCTCTTCCTGACATGCTTAATCATACGACTTCCTTTTGTATTGTAATCTGTGAAGTCTTCAACTAACTTGAGATAATAACCAAACATTCATCGACAATTACAGATAATCTGAAGTTGCTGACAGTTTCTCGTTCGGGATCAAACAACAGTCATGTTGCATCTGTTGTATTCAGTGATTCTAAGCGTTTTTATGCATGATACTGTAATTAAACTGAAAACGCCTATTGAGCTGGTAAGGAAACTTAATGAATGTATAATCATATATTAATGCATGCTACTGAAAACTGAATGAATGTATAATCATATATATTGTATGCTACTAAAAACTGAATTTTTTCGTTGGCGATTACATTTCATTTCGGTATAAAAACGTTTATTTTTAACGCAATGAATGCGATTGGAATCAGTCGGTCCTGAGGAAGTACAAATCAGCATGCAGATACACAAGTGTTTGTGTCGGCTCAATTATCCTGATGTTTTGCTGTAGAAATATTTATCCTGATTTGTAAGAGGACTCTGCAAGGAGTTTTGAATCCTCTACTAGATCATTGAAAGGAAACAGGAGTTAGATTGCGATTGGTTTCAGAGAACCTGATTTTGCTTGAAAATTAAGGGTATGCAGAGTTGGAACCATGGATGAAAGCATGGCATAATAGTTTTTATGAGGATCATTCCACAAATAAGGCTTATAAACTATTTAATGTGATCAAACAATAATTGATAAAGGGTCTTGTCCTTTATCATATGAACAAAGCTAGTGTCATATTTTTTTATTTTGGTATTAAAAGCAGGCATAATTTTATTTGCCTAGTGAGCAAACGTTTTTTGACTATTAAATTATGCTAACAGTGATGATTTCAGCTGGCAAACATTTTTAATATTTTCATCTTGCCCATAATGGATGCATATGATATGGATTTCCTTCGGTCGGTATAAAAAAATGCAAAGAGGTTCTGCGAAATTAGGAGTGATTAAAAAAAATATGTGGCACGTTACATAAACTGCTAAAGAGCTTTTATACAACCCTGATATCTAATGCACTATGCGATACACCTACCGAGATATGAGCTGCAGGTAATGCATTGTTATTTCCGTTCAGATTATTGTGACGGTGAGACAAAGCATCTGAAATTGAGTGCTTTAGTTTATACATTTATAGAAAGAATATTTGTATTTATTTTATGATATATATACATACATATATATATGTGTGTGTGTCTATTATCTTTACACACACACACACATATATATATATATATATATATATATATATATAATATATATATATATATATATATATATATATATATATATATATATATATATATATATATATATATATATATATATATATATATGTGTGTGTGTATGTATGTATATGTTGCATGCAAGTAAGTATAGATAGACAGACAGATAACAGATAATTGGATAGATATATTAGGTTTTTCTTTAACATTAAGCTGTTTCCTCTAAATGGTGTGCTTCTCAGAAAAGTCATGATAACAGTTACTTGCCACATTCACAGATCAACTACTTGAACGTTGATGAAAGCTTCCACAACATCAGCCACTTCATAGAGAAGCAACTTGAGGGGTGCTGAAGATGTATGGTATAGAAGATAAGTTGTTGAGAGTGATTCAGGCAATATTTATTGGAATCAGTATCTTGTTATCATACGTAGACAAGGAGTGCAAAACTGGGCTTGAGACACAGGTATTCTGTATGTTTAAGGGTGGTCTTATGCAAGAAGTTAGAGATAAGAAATTAGATGTAGGTACGAAGTTGTTGGATAAGAAAATGGACTGTGAGTTGAGTGTGGCTGGTGTTTGAGATAATATGGTACTCATTGAGGATAGCGAAGATAAACATCAGAGACTAGCAGAAGAATTTGGAAGTGTTTGCAGAAGGAAAAAGTGAAAGTAAATGTGACCAAAAGTAAGTTAAGACGGTCAGTGGAAGCCAGGAATTTGCACAATGACTGTTGTATGTATAGGTAGATAAATGTAGTTGATTGAAGTGTTTAGGTATCTGGGAATAGGTATGGCAGATGATGATATTCGTGAAAGAAGAGTGAGTAACTGAATAAGTGAAGCAAGGAGGTTATTACGTTGCATGCAGAAGATGTTGAAGACACTTGGGATGTCCATGAACGGACTGGTGAGCAGACTCTCCTTTATAGAAATGAAGTGTGGAGTAGAATTTGTAAAAAAATAAGAAGTTATTGCATCTATTGAACTGAAGTAATTGCGGGGATATGTTCAAGTGGTAACAAGGTTAGAGTTGGGAAAACATTGAATCTGAATATTTTAAGGTATATGGCTATTTGGAAAGAATGGAGGACGATAGTTTGCTGAAGAGAGTGGTAGTGGGGAGGGAAAGACCTAGAATTTGCTGGATTTATTGTGTGAAAGAAGTTTTGGAAGGGAATTCCTGTCATATCCAGGAAGTGCAAAGAATCGCGCAAAATAGGGTTGAATGTCTTGGTGTATGTGTAGGGAAGGGTTCGATGCCATTATCTGAACCTTTTATGTTGGAGTATGAAGAGGCTGATATTTTGGTGGTTTTTAGAGGGATTCTCCCACGATTTAACAGTTAATGTATGAATGATTTAGTAACAGTTGTGTTAGATATTTTCTCTGGAGCACGTCTTCCCCTCCCCCATGAGAATCGGATACGTGTATATTAAATGTGTATATATATATATATATATATATATATATATATATATATATAACTATATATATATATATATATATATATATATATATATGTGTGTGTGTGTACAGTATATTTATATTATATATATGTATATATTTTATATATGTATATACAGCATATATATATATATATATATATATATATATATATATATATATATATATATATATATATAGATATATATATATATATATATATATATATATATAGATATATATATATATATATATATATATATATATATATATATATATATATATATACTGTATATATATGCATATATATAAGCTTGAGTCCCTTGTGGGATTCGCTTATACACTGAAGTCACGTGCATCTACCGTGATTTTTTAAGCATGCATATGTATATATTTATATACAATATAACAGATTTTACGTGTGATACACAGAAATAACCAGAAAAATGTGGAATTTCTTCCCGACCTTTCCTTTTACGAATGTGATGGAAACAATGTCCAACAATAACATTATCGTGAACGAAGACGTCCTTTTAAGTTTACTTTGCCATAAAACCTGATAGGATGTTCAATCACGTATTTGTATCTGACAAATTCTTTTTAAAGAGAAATTATTACTTCTATATTTTGCTATTTGAACATACGACTGATAGGCATTTTTGACAAGTAGTAAAATTTATTGAAAATGGTATGACGTTCATAAAAAATAGAAAGACCGCTATTAGAAAGAATATCGAGTAAGCTTCACATCCTTGACTTATGAGATATTTCCTGAATATTTCAATACGAAATATTAGAAGCACAGTCATCAAATTTCTGTCATTTCTTTGAATTGTTTCTTATGTTTCCTATTAACAAATGTTCAAAACTACCATTAATTTATTAGGGTTTCCTTGGCTGTTTCACAGGCTCGCATGCCTAGAGTTTAAGGTGTGTGCAGTGCTGAATGAATACGCCTACCGAGATATGAACTGCAGTTAATGCATTATTTCCGTTTAGATTAAAAGGTGTGTGCAATGCTGAATGAATACACCTACCGAGATATGAGCTGCAGTTAATGCATTGTTATTTCCGTTCAGATTAAAAACTAACATTCTCTCCCTAATCAGTTGGTCTCTTCAGGAAACTTACGTATTTTAGCCTGGTAGAATGATAAAGATTAATTTTTATATTTTATTTTTAAGGGTAATTTCTACGGAGAGGTATGCTGATGTCATTTCCTAATATCCTTGTTAGTGTCGTATACAGTGTATTTGATATATAAAACATTACGATTTTTCAGAGCCAAAATCATAATATCCTGCTAACTGTGAAAGGTTACAATTTTTATAATAAATGTAAACTGTGGTAGACGTTTTCAGCGATCAAGTTCCATCAGTTAAAGTTGAACGTGAGTCGGAAGAGTGATAGAGAGTCTTTCCTAAGTGTAAAATTGCCCATCAAGGCCCTTGAGTGCCTCTATAAAGTAGACCGTAAACCAAGACGATGCAAAAGGAATCCTGAAAGGAAGTGAAATGAAATGCCGTCATTGTCTTACAGAGAGCCTTTTCAGTGTGCCGGAACGTTTACTGGTAAATGCCTTTGATGTCTTTACAGTTTTATCTCCAAGAAATTTAATTCTACTAACACATGCAGTATTAAAGGTCGTTCTTGAGCATTATATGGTGAGCTTGATAAGGCGGTGTTTTGCTTTGCGACCTTTGGCTTTAAATATTGCGAATTAGAATTTGTATGATCTGAATGAAAGCAAGACACGAAAGATAAAACTGGTTTTACTTCATACCTTGCAACATTTTACTAATGGAAAGAGTCGTTTTAGAGTAAAATTTAGTTATAAGTAACCAAACTCTGGATATAATAGGAAAGGTAGTTTTAGTCATAAGAGAGCAACAACAATAGGTTGCCTGTGAAATGTAGCTAGCAGCGATAAACGAAATTCCTGGTTAAGCAGAAAATGTTCATGATTGCGATATGAAAATATTAGAAAATAGTAATATATAATTTTTATTACAAATATGTTTTCATTTAAACTCCTTTTTTTTATTTGGCGTGGTTGTTGAGAAATACATGAAAAGATTAGTTTAAAAGCAATCGGCAGCTTTGTAGTCGCTGCATACATCGACACAGAACTAAAACAGCTGGTAGACACTTCTCGCGTATAGTGTGCCTATCTCGTCTTGTAATGCTTCCTAGTCTTCATTAATATTGATCCTTTTTCTGTCTTTATTGATTAATTTGGAGTGGTTTTATTTATTACGTAAATTTATAGTACTACTTGTTAACTTAGGTTACTCTTTCAGTTCTTCATTGGTGGGGTGGGTAGAGCTCTCGGCTAGCGCGCTGTTGGCCCAGCGTTCGACTCTCCGACCGGCCAATGAAGAATTAGAGGAATTTATTTCTGGTGATAGAAATTCATTTTTCGCCATAGTGTGGTTCGGATTCTACAGTAAGCTGTAGGTCCCGTTGCTAGGTAACCAGTTAGTTCTTAGCCACGTAAAATAAGTCTAATCCTTCGGGCCACCCTAGGAGAGCTGTTAATCAGCTCAGTGGTCTGGTTAAACTAAGATATACTTAACTTATCTTTACTCTGGACTTATTTAACATACCTTTAAATATTTTTTCTGAAACAGGAAGCAGCAACGATGTGGTAAAATAATAGTTGTTCAAGATATCTTTTCAAAATTGGGCTTTTTGTGCAATGTAACTTTTCTGCAGTATATTTCATGACGACCAAACTGTTGTCTGTTGGGTGAGAGATTTAACGTGCTGGAAAAGAAACGACTTTTCTGTATATTATACCACGAAAGAGCTTCGAAATCCCCTTGATTTGACCTCTCTTGTCGCTCGGCTGGTTTACAACCAGCAAAGCGACAAGTAATGAATAGTTTGATTTTGGACATCATACTGGATCTATTGCTTTATTTGACGAGCTAAAGGAGTCCATAGTTTTAGTCTTGATACCCTGGATGATCCATAACGTGATTACCATTAGCGTTAAACCTAACTAATCGGTCTTCCGTTATTTATAGTTAAGTATTTCCCCCATCGACCTTAAGCATTTTACCAGCGAGCCCTCTTCCTTGGGACATGTTGCTCTAATGCACCAAGGAATTTACGTCTAACTCCTTTAGCTACATTGCCAGGTAGTAGATCGAGCCAATCAGTCCGATAAGAGCAATGGCCTGGTGTTGTACCCTTTTACCAACACGGTAGCAGTAACTCCATACTAACCTATGATTATACATGTGTATGTGCACTTCGAACCATTTTCTTGACTTGGGATGGCTCCAAAGTAGTATAAAGGAATTTGTCAATGCTACATTCATAATTTTAGTTTCTGAATCGTAAATTGATCCCAAATGTAGAAAACTACATGCTCTTCGTGCACTAAGCGATGACTTATCAGATCTTCGAACCTCCTTACACACACACTGCACTATTCATCTCTGTATTGCATGCATGCATGATCGCGCTTCTTCAATAGAAAGTCCTTCCTTTCCAGTATTCCTTCATCTCTATGGGTTCTGCCATTAGTAAGTCTCCTTCTTCACATCCATATTAACGCTCAAGAATTATTTACTAGTTTTCCCTAGGCTATGGTCGTCCATTCTCTCCGCATAACCAAGTAGAATATTTAAATCCATACTTGACCTTCTTAGCACTTCAGTATATCTCCATAGTTCTTGCACTTTCAGTTTTTCTTAGTCCACATGTGCAGAGTAAACAATTCGTGTCAAAAGTAAAGTTTTAACTTATTTTCTTTAATTTAAATTTAATATAAAGTTTCATTTGCACAAAGAAGATTTTCTTTAATTTAAATTTAATATAAAGTTTCATTTCCATAAAGAAGATCTGGAACAATATTCCAATCATATTCTAAACTTGGTTCGATAGACCCCAAATCTCTTCTGTCTCATCTGCAAGCATGAGCACTCCATTGCTATACTGTAAATATCAAATTGCCATGGAGATATATCTTATACTTATATCAGACCCGCGTTTACACTAAACTAGTAGCTTTCTCATTTATACATATACCGTGCCAGTGTCCTGAACGCCCTCTATAAATTCTATCATGAGTGTTTTCTACGATCATTTATACCCTTGAAAGTGCAAACTGGGACTTTTGGTTGATTTTTGTGCAAGTTTACATCAGTCTTATTTCATATTTTGTACGTTTTTATTATTTTTTCTTTGTTATTGTTATTTTATAGTTCATTATCTTCATCTGTCTGTCTTTTTAAGTGCTTGGCGGCTTTCCCAGTCGGGCTATTGGTCTTGAAGCATTCTACTTTTACAGTTATTGTTGCAGTTTGGCTACCCATATTAATAGTACTATAATATTCTTATAGCTTCCTTTATCACCTTTACTCCTATTGTCCATTCCTTCGGAACTTTTCCTCATCCAACCATGCCACGCTCACTCCTGACAGCTGCTCAGTCACACTGCCACCACTATACAGAGGTGCCCGAGGCCAGTCTCAACATTGCTGTGACAACAGCTTCATGCTTTTTGTGTATTAGCGACTTTGCGTATTTCCCCTGAGGCTAAAAAAACGGAGTTAGAAGAGACTGTGAGGGCGAGAGAATTTGGGCATTATGTCAACTGGGGAATTTGATATACAGATAAGAAAGTGGGGCGGAACCGTCCTTCCTTACCAGTTCTCTTATAAGATATGCTTAGCTGTCAAGCTTGTATAAAGAGAGGAAATATATAGCGTTTTACTGCTCCGACGTGAATAGTATTATTGGAGGAAATTTAACACTTGAATATAGTGCAAGTGAGCTTGAAAAATAGAAATAATAAGGATAAGAAAGAAATTTAAAGCTACCTCAGACGTTGATAATGAAAATAAATAGTGACTCCTATCATGCTCAGGCGCACACATGGTATATGTATATTTGTATGGCTAATAGGTTTGAGTCTCTCAAGATATCAGTACAGGTTCTCTTGAGATGGAATGTGATGAGGATTAAAAAAAAAAGCCAATCAGACAATTGGCAGATTAAATAAGATTGCGAAATCATATAGATTTAAATAACTTAATGGTCAAAGTTCACTGTACGTCGTTGTTTTCCAACCAGGCGGCAGTTCGAATCCTATTGGTGACGAAGCACTTATCAATGGCCCCTGTGGGCTTGTTCCAAATGAATAGGGTTCATGTTCTGAATAATGTTAATTATAATCAATTATAATCCCCCTTGGGTGTAAGTTATTCCCGAGGTCTAGTGAATTGAGCTTGAAAAAACATTTGTGGCTTAATATTATATATATATATATATATATATATATATATATATATATATATATATATATATATATATATATATATATATATATATATATATATATATATATATATATATATATATATATATATATATATATATATATATATATATTAAACCACTTGGAAAGTTCAAAATGAAACGACATAGTGCCAAGTACTTGGGGCACAAAGATTTGTTAAAATACACGAAAGTACTTGGCACTTTGTCGTTTCATTTTGAACTTTCCAAGTGGCTTCAGCTAATTAACAAAATCAGTCGCTTACGTTTGTGATTTCTTAGTTATATATATATATATATATATATATATATATATATATATATATATATATATATATATATATATATATATATATATATATATATATATATATATATATATATATATATATATTAAGTTAGCAAATACACCATGTCTGCAGTAATGTTGAAACAGGATATGACAGGTACACATTAATGTTAATAACAACGTGAAGAAATACTAAAAACGTATTGTTAAAATATCCATTGAGCTCTTAAAGCTGTTGTCTAGCTCATATAGACTTGGTAGCTAAAACCTTTATAGACTAAGTCTACAAGCACTGGACAAAACCTTTAAGAACTCAATAACTCTTCTGAAAAATACGTAGTTTTTAACTTTCATATCTTGTGAATATTATTTTGAACCATTTAATATGTGTATACGTGTATATATATACATACATACATACATACATACATACATACATAGGGCATATGAATCCCTTGCCGTTACTGGAAGGTAAAAGTTATGTGGAGTCAAACATCCCCCCCCCCTCGTTTAAAAGAACCGTAACTAGACAGGAATAACATCTTGAGGCATAATAAATAACCGTGTAAAAACGAACAGCATCATATATATTTCCACTTTTTCATAATCCATACTAAATCATTGCTTTACATCAGATTTATTCTATTTATCCCACAACTGCACTTGCTATGAGCAGTTAATTTAGCATTGAATGCATAAATCAGCTGCCTGCATATGCTGCCTATTGTCGACGGTACTAAAGAGTCTCTCCAGCGTTCCTTCAGCTCAAGCAGCATCCGTTTCTGCCTTTTTCTTTACATAAGTTCCATTTGGCCTTTTCTTACATAGACGTTTAGAGTCTCCGACTATACCTCGTTCCATTTTCTACTCCCATGGAGGAACTAATCCCATGGGCGAACCTTATGAGAGGGTAGCTATGTAACTTAACGGTTCCCTTAGGCTACCTTTATAAAGATACCAATATTATGAACATCAGCCACTCAACACTATATTTACAATACCGTGTATGCTATAACTTTGCACCTTCGTCGGTCTGTTTCAAGGCTTCTCTCACCATTCTCTGCATAAAAGATTTTAAGCAACCGCCACGGAGACAATAAACCTTATCGTATCTCCATTTTTACGCAAAGCAGTCGCCAGGGGGTTTACACAGTTCAACACAAACTCCTGTTTCATTATAAAATCTCGTAATCGATCTCAGTTTAAGTTCTTTTCATGGTTTTGTTGCCTTACTGTCACTGATGGGCAACCGTTTTGCTGGCAAAGGTATGCTAAGTCTAAACCAACCTGTCAACAAAGTCTGCTTCGCACAACCTCAGATTTGCTAGAAGGATTCTTCTTGAACTGCGTTTCCAGACTTTGCTGGCTGAAAGCTGTATGAGGTTCTGGAGGCTCCTAGACTCCTTACAAATGTGACAGTCAGGAATTGGTAGTTTTTCCAACCCTTTCCAGAGGACATCTTTGCTTGTCACGTCCATTGTCTCTTAAGGGTATAGGGATTTTAATGAAAATCAGATACATCGCCCATATACAGTACAGTATACAATTCCTTTATAATACTTTGAATCCCCCCCCCCCCTTGTCTTTTTCCATCTGTGATATGATGTAAACGTAACAATACAGACGAGGGAGACATGGTAGAGGAAGTATTGCTTGCTGCTTTTATGATGCATGTATCTATGCATGCGAATGTTTCGCATGTGTACACCAGTAACTCCAAATCATATGAAGGCATTTGGTTTGGAGATTCGTGTTGCTGTTGATCACAACACATATTCAAGTAGTATATTCTCATTTTTTACAGCAGTGATGCATGCTATCTCAGTGGAAATGTATCTTTTTTAGCGATTCTCAGTGCAGATTATAGTCCTTAGGAGTTTAATACCAAAATATATAATGGTAAAAGGAATCCAAGAATAGATTGTTTTATAATCGTTTATTCTAGGAAGTGAATTGTTTTGGGTATCAGCAAGTATCAGTGTGTGAAGAAATACAAGAGCAGAATTTTCTTGTCAAATAGGGATATTATCTTACTGGATGAGGCCGGTTAGTTATTACCAGAAAATTGCGGTAACTTACCCAAACCAGCAACACCATGTGCGTACAATGTTATGCCAAGATATGGAACTGACCTTCGCCGAAGAATTGGACAATTGTGTGGCAGCCACGAGTCGAGGGGTCCCAGCATTGGATGCTAGAGAATCCGCTTCCTCTGTGCTGAGATGACTAGGGGAGCTGCCTCTTTTCCACGGTTCCCGGAGAGGATGCATTTTACAGATATGTCAGGGTAATTAGGCCAGTTGAAAAGCTGACCCAATTGGTTTTAATGAAATAATGCATTTCTAAGGTTCCTCTTAATCACACACACAAGTACACACACAAGCATTTTTAATAGATTTAATTTATTTCTGTGTAATTTACTATATTTTTAGCACAGTGTATTATAAATTGCTTATGATCGTATGCATAGAGTTAAGAAGATTGAATGAGTGTTTCTTGGAAATATCAGGGTTTACTTTACTTTAGTGTAAAATTATTTACAGCCAAAACAAAATCATATTTTCCGGTGTTGAGAATAAAAATGTATCTCAGTCACTTATGTTGTAAGCTGTCTTGGGATCCATGTACGTAACATGCAGCCATATATATATATATATATATATATATATATATATATATATACATACAGTATATATATATATATATATATATATATATATATATATATATATATATATATATATATATATATATATATATATATATATATATATACACATACATAATTGTGTGCGAGGGGTGTATGAAGAGAGAGAGAGAGAGAATATCTGCTGGTCACTTTCAGGAGATAGGTGATATGTGTATTATTAATAGCTACAATGATAATAAACCTCGATTTTTTTTTCACAGGTAGAAACGCATATTATTGTAAAATTTGAATCCAATGGAGGAGTAAATGAAGACGCCAATTCCTTCTGTAGTGGGATTCGAACCCATAAGCGATTGTAAGATTTAGAATATTACTTTACTGTGCTACCGAGAGGAATATGTGGTAGCGTGACTGTTATATAATAATGTTTGTACGCTCAATTCCCACTACTAAAGGAGAGGACATCTTCATTCCTTTCTCAGATGGTTTCAAGGCTTGTATTTCTAAGTTTGTTTAAAAGTATAAGGAAATGGAGTAGTTGACCGGTCATTGTCGGTATTAATAACAAAATATATATATATATATATATATATATATATATATATATATATATATATATATATATATATATATATATATAATGTATATGTAAGCCTATAGTGTATGCAAGTTGGTAAACGTAATCATTACGTCCCCAGAACATTGCTAATAGACTATTGAGCAATTCTGGAGTTACCTGTAAGAATAACAAGCGGTGTTGTAACATCCATTTTTCAAAGATGTTGTCCTAATTGTATTATTATTTCTATGTTTATTCTGGCTGAAGAGACCAACTGATCAATTAGCGAAAGCTTCCTTTATATAGCACTATACGTACATACTACTGCGGACTTTATTTATAAATTATTATTGTTGTTATTATTATTATTATTATTATTATTCTCAGTGCTTGGAGTTAAGTTTTGCACACGAGAGTAGAGATTTCCATTAATCAAGTATGTAGATTATGAATATTTTAAGGGTTGAAAAATGAAAAATTCTGTCAAAAACTGGTTGGATTTTCTTCAGGAGTTAATCTATTTGCATGTACGAAATTTTGCGCTAAATAATGGGGGCATGTACTCAAGTTTATAATTATCATCCCTGTTGTTATGTTTATTCAGAAAAAGCACAACAATCAATTATCGATCACTGGTTTTACACTTGCGTTTTGACCCGTATGCATTATATATTCATTTTTATATACATGCAGTTTAATGATGGCCCCCGTTTGCAATTCAGTTTCGTAAATTTGTATTTGCAGACACTTGAATGAAAAAGCTGTATTTGGGTACGTATCCGGAAGAAGAAGACTATCCAATGTGTCAAAGAGGTTTACTTAGACTGAGAAAGGAAATGTATTTGTGATTTGTTAAGTGATGAAGGTGATTGAGACACATTTCAGAGTTAATTTATAGACACATATATAGATATATATATATATATATATATATATATATATAGATTTATATATATATATATATATATATATATATATATATATATATATGTATATATGTGTATATAATATATAGTGTATACATTTTTGTGTGTTATATATGTGTGTGTATATATGTTTGCAGCCATTTTTTACTTTAGAGAGGGTGTCACTAGTATACTAGAGCCGTCAGGTTCACGATAAAGTTCTAGGGATGAGGTTGCTTGCCCCTCTTCTTGATCCCAGCTGAAACTGGGTACGGTACCAAATTTCAGCTGAGTTGATTCGGGAACGCTAGCCGTAGTTGAATCACGAGCATTGCGATTGCGAATTTAATATATAAATTGACATAGACAAAACTGATTTTGTAACTTGAAATTGATTGTGATTTCCATTTCGGGGAATTTTGGTTTGGGTATGAAACTTAGAAAAATAACGAAAGATGTGAGCTGTTAGGAACACTTAGCGTAGAGGGACCAACGCCGTTATGGAAGGCATCAACCCGTGACTTGAATTACGCATCATTAGAGCGTAAGAGTCATCGACAGTTAGTTAGAGAAAGCTGGGCGCTGTAGAGACGTCAGGAGGAGCAGCATCCCAAAGAATATCAGTGCATTTATGAGCAGAATATTATTAAACAGGCGTGTGTATATCCCTGCTGCTGGGGGAGAAGGGGTGACACAACAATTGCATCTGGTTGACAGTACTGGGGACAGGTATGCATGTGACGTCATTGTACCCTGTTCCTTTATTGTGGAAGGGGGGAAAGGGGTGGGGGGCATAGGGCCATGGCGCGGAGCTGTGCGTGTAGCATACATAAGGTGGTAAGAGCGTGGGGGGCGGCAGCCCCAGCAGCAGCAGCAGCAGCAGCATCGACGGCGTCGTGCGATGCGATGAAGAGAAAGAGGATCGGCGGGAGCTGAGTTTGGGGGTGGCTGGCTCAGTGCGGCGGCGGGTGGCTGGGTGCCCTGTACAGAGAGAGAAAGAGAAAGAGAGGGAGAGAGAGAGAGAAAGAGAGCCAGAGCGAGCGAGTGAGTGTCTGTGCGTGTGCGCGCGCGGGGACGGTCAGGTGATCAATAGGCAGGCGAGCTCGGGGCGGGTGCGCGGCTTCCAACACCAACGAAGGAGTAGGAGGAGGAGGCGCGGGGGTCCGGGCCAGTGACGATGGTGACAGTGTGATGCCTGGCAGGGCCGCCTAGTATTGTGGGGAGGAGGGCCGCATACACACAAACAAAACAAACTATTAGTATTATTATTTTCTAGTACTGGAGATAACCCCATAGAGCGGCCCCACTGGAGTAACCAAATATTTAAACCATGAAGCGACGAATCGGGTTCGGGAACGACGCCGAGTTTATGTCTTATTTGCTGGATGTTGCGGATCGCTCACAGAGGTACGTCTCTTTACAAAGTGGCTTTGTGGGAATCATTGGGTCATATTATCTTTAGTGGTCAACCTACATGTGGGTAACGCCCGCGATAACACCCAGGAAGGAAGATGCCAGTGGTGCTCTTGAAGACTTGATAAAGTGTCTCATTAAAGGTGTCATTTTTGAGCCCAAGGCTGAGGTTGAGGAACACGCTCGCTCTTCTTCCTGTGGAGGACAGTGAAGTACGAAAGGAGGACCCCTCAGATCATCACTGATGACGATGATGTTATGGAAGCCCCCCGCAGAGGCACCAACAAGTCCTCTCCATCCTTATTCTCTGTTGTGTTCTCTATCAGTTCGCAATTCCTGACTCACTGTGCCCTTGCAAGCTTTTCTATCGTGGCAAAGACACAAAATGAGGCCCTCGTTTCCCGTTTCTTCCCTGTGCGACTGACACCCAAAGATACTACAGTGATTTGTGTGACTCAAGGGTACTGTGTAGTGCTATGTCAAGAAGCCTCTTGGAATATCGAGTCGTGGAATTAGAGAAAGAAGCGAATACGACTCTAGAGTTCTCTTTAATATCTATTGGTGGTGGATCGATTGTTATTTATGGTAATCACCGAAGGATTTTAGAATAGAATTTCGATATGTAAATGTATGGGAAGCAAGGGTGTGGCTCCCTACGTATTTAATACTTCATATCAATCACCTCATTTGTTGTGCTGATATCGATTTTGAAAATGGGCTTTTTGGGAGTTACTTCTCCAAGTTGGTGTGTATTCATTGCTGTCTGATGGTGGTTGGCACCATGAATAAAGCATTTGCGACGAGGTCATGTCACTGTCGGTGCCTGAATTGCCGTTATCTCAAAGTTTTCGTTGTCTTTTGTATCAGGAGGTGAATGCTACCGTTATCCCTTCTGCATTTGCTTTTTTCTTGCTTATGTTTCTCTGTAGCGTATTGCTGTCTTTGTTACTCCTTCTCTTCCTTGGTTTGCTTTTCTTCGTACCACTTTTAGATTTGTTTGCTTCTTTCCCTGATCTTTTCTTATTTTACGCTGAATCCTTTTTACATTGCGCCATAGTCTTGCTTGCAGTGATGCTTGTTATCATTGTTATAACTTTCTTTCTCTGTAAATAGTTTTATATATATTTTACTATTATCGGGATATTTTGTTCTTGATCTCGGTAGCATTTGCTTGTTTGTTTTCTGTAAGCAGCAAATACTTTTTATTCGCCCATTTTCGTGCGTGCATTATGCACTATTGCGTTTCTTTCATAACTTCTTTCTTCTTTACGCCGTTAGAGTATGTCTCAACGCCCGCTTTACCTTGCCAGAGCCCATGCGGTTTTAGTATGGTCGTATGTGTATGATGACGCTGGTTGTTGACACTTTGTACTTAGTAATTTTTCATTCATTTTATAGTCATGCTGTTCACTAGTGTATCGAAGGGTATTGATACGTATGAAGATGTATAGGCTAAGCACTTGAGCGTTACATCAATTAATAGCAAGTATTCATTAGGCACACAATATATATATATATATATATATATATATATATATATATATATATATATATATATATATATATATATATATATATATATGTGTATACACACATATATGTATGTATTTATATTATATATATATATATATATATATATATATATATATATATATATATATATATATATATATATATATATATATATATATATATATATATATATATATATATATATATGAGGTGTATGTATGCATGCTTGTAGACAATATTCACATTTATACCTTCGAACCAAATACTTGTTTGAACTTCTTGTTATTTTTAAGATGGAATTATGGGAACTTTCTTCCAATTATTTCTGTTCTGGCTAATTTTACTCAGGTATATGCAATTCACTTTTCAGGAAAAACGTTACAGCATGATATTTTTAATTGTAATTTCCGCGATACATTTTCATGAGTTTCTTTGCAAATTTAGAGCTTTTTCTATTGCTAGGCTAAGAACGTTTTTTGAAATTTGGGATACGTTTACCCCCCCCCCCCATTGGTCTTAGGTTTTTTAGGAAAGACTTAGTTTTGTTGCGGTTGTTCGGGATAGATGAACGCATTAGACCAGTCTTTAGAAAGGGCGCTTCATAACAGCGTGAAAACAAGGATTTGAAAATCTCCTGGTTGGATTGGTGGCTATCACGCTGGCAACTGCTTTTGCGCAGGGGATGGATTGAGAATAAGATATCTTATTGTTTTCAAAGGTTTTTATGAATATTTTTTAATTTTTAAGGTATAAAATGATAGATGGTTGGTTGAGTATGAACTTCATCATTATTACATTTATGTTAACACTATTTAATTTCAAGACTGGAATATAATATGTTATATTTCAGAAAAAGTGTCAAAAGTCATTAAAACTCTTAATCAGCTGTGAATATATTGATTTAGAAAATGGTAACTGAACACCCTTAACATAGTTAACCCCAGTCGAATAAAACAGACTTATGTAAAATTCAGCGTTATTCTTGGTTTTTAGTGCATGCGGGGATGTATGATTGAAGGTAAATGACAAGAGATGCACTTCGTTTTTGTTCAGGCAATCCAAGATAATATCCATTTCTTTGTTCTGATTGGGGCATTGCTAGGATTTAGGCTTTCACGTTTGTTCAGGCCATTTCATGGGTCAAGAGAACGCGTATGCATTTTCATAGTGCATGTATATTATGATGAAGTATATAATCATATATATCAAGTCTGCAAAGCTACAATGATTACGTATTAATTGCAGCAATTGTATACCAGCCATTTTGACTCTTCGTTTCCCAGTATTGCCCAAACAATGGATATTGTGATTCTGTTTCCTACTGCGTGAATATCGTGGCATTGTCCAGCTTATTATCCACCTTAATATTCAAGTAAAAGGCTATTTTCACCCTTACTGAAGTCCTGTCCATTGAAAAGTTTGTATGCTGATTTCTGATTAGTAGTTTTGTTACTCATTTGAAGTATTTATTTACAATATTTTATTTCCTAATTTCGACGCTGTAAAGTTTTAATGAGAACTCGAATCATGTAGGCTCACCTCGTATAATTTGCCGCAAGTTGCTTAATTATCCTTAGTAAGCGTAAAATGATGTGTACGTTTATCACTGCCAAGCATTTACCATTTAGGGAGGCGAATCGTCATAAATGCATTTTGTTTTATTATACCACATAAATTTCATAAGACATTTCTGTTTCTTAATGCTACGATAACTTGAACTGCTTTTAAAAAGTTTGATATTACATTTTTTTTCGTGTAAATCCAGACTGTTTTCTTTCTTGGGTATTGTAAATGATTCTGTGCATTTGTTGGGCGGTTATGTAATTTGGCTATAGAAAAGAGGTTATAGAGCTGTAGGTTTTTGTCGTTAAACCTGAGGATGATTGCGGCCTCTTATATTGGGCTTGATTCCTTGAAAATTCAGTCGGTCGGAAATATGAATGAAGAATCTTGCTTTCAGAATTCCAGGGATTTGCGCTCGATGTAGATCTGGTGGAATTTCTTTCTGAATATTATGGTGTTTGTGCTTACGCGCTCAGCATCTTTCAGATTGCTTTGAGACTAAAGCAGGTTTCCTGTGCAAAGTCATTCTTGGAAAGACAGACGTGTCTTCTTTGTTGTTTCCTCTTTTTTATGTTTTCTGTGTAGTGTTTGAGAGTCTTTGATAGTTTGTATGAGCAAGTAACCTATGGACCCTAAATATTTGAGTCTCTTTACCTTTCCCATTTCGTTAAGAATTGCAGTATCCCTGCTATTCTCCTAACTCCAGTGCAGTTCAGAGTTCTGAACGAAATTTTAGATCTGGATCCGTTTACTACTTTACATTGATGAATCCAGTGTACGCACCTTAATTTTTAATGCGTTTTTATGCGATTTCCCGTGCATTCCTAAGTATGGCACCACTGGGTTAAGTATTTGTGATTTCAGTTAGTTGTTGGTGATCCCGAATATGTCAAATCTCAGAAAACTTTATATTGTGAGGAATATAATAATTGGCTATTGATATATTTTTCATTTCTATTGGTCGTTTTACGTTATAGGATAGCGCAAAAGTAAGTAAGGGAACTTCGAAAGAAAGTCTCTCTCTCTCTCTCTCTCTCTCTCTCTCTCTCTCTCTCTCTCTCTCTCTCTCTCTCTCTCTTCAACAGCGATTTTTCCAATTGACCACTTACTAGGTTGGATGAATTGACGATTAAATTTTTTGTATTAGCACGTCCTACAAAAAATATGCATTAGGGATATCTTTTCTCCGTGGTTTTAATTCAGTACTTTGATCACATAAGTGTTGCATGATTAGGCGTTTTCTTAACAGTCCTTCATACAATTAACTGACCACATTATATATATGTATATATTATTTTGTTATATATATATATATATATATATATATATATATATATATATATATATATATATATATATATATATATATATATACTATATATATGCATATAAATGATGGGTGTAGATATATTTATGCATGTTTATCGAAGCATACATAAATATATCCCTGTTTACATTAATCTCGTTCTCGTATCTTGCGATGGAAAGCTATTGACAAAACACCTTTCTGTTCATCATATCACGATACTTCATTGCATCGTTACTGTTATTTTCAGCCTTCTCATTTCTTGCTTTGTTGTTTTTATCTTGATTTCGTCTCAATACTATCTGTCATAGTAGATGTGTAACCTCTAGCGCTTAGTATGGAGACTTATTTGTTGTTCTAGTTACGAAAAAATGTGTGGTGGTATCATAAATTATATGTCACTGTTTACTGTTTGTCGATACCACTTTCTGTTTGCTCACATACTCATGTAGTTAATTTTGGATTGACGTCTTTGCCCTTCTCGGAAACGACCACAGAAGACCTTGCCTTCACATGGAGAGTGGTCTCTTTCATATTCAGCATTTGTTCCTTGTTCCGTCGTTACTTGTTCCGCCGCCTTCGATTGATTGTCTTGTTTTATGCACACTGTACTTTCGTAAACGTTTTATTGTCACTTTATTCTTCATTATGCTCTGAGAATTGCTCAGTAATGTTAGATACGGAATGATTCTTTGTCATTTCGTTTGGATGCGCTTAGAAGAATAGGCCTTGATCTTCTATGTTATGTCACCCGATGCTATGCTGCTTGATTTTCTTATCATTTAGACACAAGTCGATGATATTTATAGATATCCTTTTAATGAGGCGTTCAGCAGGTTCTTGTAGACTTAGTTGAATTTTGCAATTTGGCTGAATATTATATTTCGTGTCATAGCAAGACGCAAATATGTTCTTAGTGTTATTACACCAAGGTGATGTTTGAAGCATCCCAAATATCTTTTTCAATTTTGATCTAGTGGCAAAATAAAGTCCCCGATCTCTTACTGGGCACACCTGCCTTAAAGTTATGATGTTTGAATGAGTATTTGGATTGGAATCGGAAGGAATCTTGATTTGTAAGTGTGACAAGTGCCCTAAGAACCATTTCTCTAACCTATTTTGTACTAGAAAAACACTATGATTTTTCGCTCGAGCTCAACCATTAATTACCATTGCTTCTAATTTGTTATTTCGAATAGTTTGTAATTTAGAAGTATTGTACTTGTTTATTGCGTAATTATTAAATATTACATGAATCTGCGGATCTTATACATTTCCTTTTTTTTTATATCCTATCATCCATTTTTTATCTGGTACATTCATTATTTTTGCTACTAATTTTTGCCCTGACGTGATGCTTTTTAAATTAACGTATCTTGGCTGTTTTCTCACATAGGATATGTCGATTATTGAAGAGTTTATGCTCCTTGAATGTATATTCGAATATTAAAATCTTTATGACTCAATCCAGATTATATCTAACTTATGTGCTCTCGTCATGTCCCTTCACTACTTTCGTGTTTTTTAAAGATGTGTTGTTATTAACTTTAAAGGACTTTGTTCTCTTATGTCTGGTAGCGTGGGAGTAAGTATATCATGCTTTTCCAAGCCTTCATCTTTTGAGTCTTATAGGATAGTGCTCTCTTTTAACACTTTCTTCTTTTATTCGACTTGCCAGGGACATTGCTTTTAATAAGCATCTGCAAACCTCTTTCATGGCTACTCTGTAGTTTATGCTTATGCATGTATTTAATCACTCCGTAGAAAGCTCCTATATTAACTATTTCCATGAAAACCTTCTAGTATTAAATATTTCACTAAAAGATAATTACTAGTATTACCTGAAAGTATTAAATCTTTAAATTATTCTTGTAATGCCTCTTCAAGTTGAAACATTCTGATTAAAATAGCAGTTCTTATAGCTTTATAGTGAAAGACTCTCTTGACTGACCAGTAATACAAAAGAGGATCAGATCGATTAAGTAAACAACTTCCTGTAGTTACCATAGCGCTGATTACCAAGTGAACATGCACATTGGTATAATTTTTTTACATACCTTTGATTACGCTTTCATCGTTAATGGATCGCTCTATCCTTTGTGTGATTGTCATCCCTTTGTTATACCATATGTGTTTTTGTTAAGTGGTCTTGCTTCTTGGCAACTTTTATTTAATTACCTTGGAATGACTTACAATTCTGGCAGAGTGGGGAGCAAGTCTTTTGTTATTCCCTTCTGCTGATGATAGAAAATTCTTTTATTTGTAAGTTTTGCCATACATATGACCTCTTTATGTTGAGCTATATCGCATAGTGATATGCCACATCTTATGGAAGTATTTTTTTAAGTCTTGATTGCACAAGCGTTTTTATTTAGTATGTATGTGTTTCGGTGCGTTTGCATTTTTTGCATTCACAGATGCATGCGCATTTGTATGTCCATAAATTTGAAGGTAGTTTGGAAATGTGCACTGACGCAAGTCTACTTGTAACATTTTTATTTTTATTGAAGTGTGTTTCCTGGAACGAGAACAGAGCAGAATCTTCTATGTAAATTCCGTTGTTACGACACTGAATATTTGGGAAGATTATGTTAGTATAAGGTGATGAATGAATAGATATAAGTCGACCACAAGATTAAAAAAAAAGGAAGCGAACACTGCAATACCTAGGTGAGAAACGGGGAAAGTTGTTGTTCATAGATGTTTGGATGGCTTGAAAGTGCTCATTTAACTATTAATTGAAAGTGAAATAGTTTTCATATGATAATGATATTCTGCAATTAATATTGGCAGTATAACGTTTTCGCTTAGAATGTGACATTTGAAATTATAATTGTGAAAAACATTTTCCTGTCTGATGACTGTGACTGGATCGGAACCAGTGAAATTTCGTTGCTGCTTGTGGATACATATGTTACGTATACACTTATTCACTTTTACATGAATGCATGTAAATGACAGTTACGACAGTTAGAACTGTAGGATTTTGTGTTTTCTTATTAATATGGGCATTTCTCGAAATTGCAACATTTCCTTGAAAATTCTACCCGTAGTCGATATGTTGCTTTTTGTATTAGAATGTCTACTTTACGTTGTCAGGGATCATTTAGCTGATTAAGTCATTATTTATAATTCTTTATTAAGGCATTGTCGTTAAATCGCACTGGGGCTACTCCACCAGGCATTTACGGATTTGTTCTGTTTTCTCGAAAGCCGATGGGTAAGGCATATCCACATGACCTAATCTAGCCCAAGCTTGACGGAAACTAGAAGATGGAGGAAGGAAACAAGGGCGAGGACTTACAGAGTGTGATGTATGTAAAAAAAAAAAAAAAAAAAAAAAAAAAAAAAAAAAAAAGTTTGATAGTAGAAGAAACGCTTATCTCCTGGTAGTTTTCTAAATGAATCTCATTGTTTTGGAAATATCGAGTTTCTTTATCCAACAAGATTGATGAATGATGAGGTAATTAGATTTATCTCTACGGCAGGGGATTAGGTTACTCATTATTTGCGTATTTGTGATTACAGGCTGTTGAGAAGATTTATTGATGAATCCGGTTTCTTTACATAATGGCATAGACATACGTACATACCTAGGTATGATTACTTGTCGGTAACATTGCACGTGACATTTTATACTTTCAAATACTAGGCCACGAGTATCCAGTTAATATGAAATTTACATTACCTACTGAATAATTTGTACCTAAGGGAAATACAGCTTGTCCGGGATTCAAGTCTTAGGGTTGATACACGCTCAACAGTTTACTTAATGCACTCATCCATCAAGAGAGATAAGCGTGAATTTCAACTTTTGTTTTGCATATTCCTGATAAACTGTCGCACTCATACATACCCACGTATACACTCTTAAGCAATGAGCAATTTTGGTGAATATGTGGTAATTTCTATTTTTAGTACAGACATTTAATAGGAAAGTAATGAATACATCCGAGTCAAAATTGTATCTCCTGGATTGCTGAGTGCATATAGGTGAAGTGCTGTCTGTGAACGAGCCTGAAAAGATATGGGGTCGAAACCTTTTCAGATTAGGTATACTTATCGTATACTTATGCACGTAATTCCGTTTAGGAACAAATTAGTGCCGAGGTATGGTCATTGCGAGCAGTGGCCAATTCGTGGCTTAATACTTACTGACCTATCATGGTAGAGATGAGCTGATATGGTCTCTAGTTACAGTACCTGAATTCGTTAGGAATACGTACAACGTAGGTGAAGTCAGTTGTTATCACTTAATGGAAGGTGTGCTCGAATCCCGGTCAAGGTAGGTGCATCTACCCTATTTAATTTATTGCGCTGTTGGTGCAAATTGTTCCCTGTCTGCAGTGAATTCGATATTAACGGGCTATATATATATATATATATATATATATATATATATATATATATATATATATATATATATATATATATATATATATATATTTGTATTTATATATATAATAATGTAAATATGTGATATATATATATATATATATATATATATATATATATATATATATATATATATATATAGATATATATATATATATATATATATATATATATACAGAGAGAGAGAGAGAGAGAGAGAGAGAGAGAGAGAGAGAGAGATACTCGTTGGGTTTTCTAGTTAAGTATGCCCCAATAAGTATCCTCCACTTAGATAAGAATTATTCATTATAACCCCTCGTATATATAATTAACTTAAAGAGGAAAGCATTTTATCTGTCACTTAAGAGAGTACTTGGTGTCTACTCAGCAGTAGTCAGGATTTTAATTTTAGAATCGCTTTGTTCGTTAATAATGATGTTTCTCGTCTAGTTACGTTTGTTGATTAATATGTAATGCAGTGGAATAGCATCTTTTTTTTTGTTTTTAGTTCATTATGTTTTGTTGTTTTTTATGTTAGTGGTAACATTTGGAGGATTGTCCTCGATAATTTTCTACTTATGCTTATATCGCAATAAATCATTCATACATTTAATCAACCAGTTTTTAAACATACTTGATTGATGTGTTTTTCTTTTTAATTAATAAAACACAAAGCGACCGCACATTTCGAAGATGAGTTTTGTTTATTCTATTGCAACGTTTGCTTCTCAATATAGAAAGCAATGTATTCAGTATGAATTCCTCAAAGCCTGCACTATAATTTTGCCTTAACCTCTGAAAACCATGAAAATGACTTAGGTTAATCATATCTGCCGGAGAGTATCAGAGGTAATTATTCTAATCACCTCTGAACGGTAGATCCTTTTTTCTTTGGCCATCTGCTGCTATCTGGAAGGATTAAAGACCCTTTAAGGTTGCTAAGATATGTAGATTGCTTTAGCGGGTTGAAAATCGGATTCCTAGGGCACGATGGTTGAAAAAGAAAGGCTTCAATTTTCTACGGCCTGTTTAACGCCCTTAATCTTGTTAGGGATTTTGAAAGGCAATAATGGAACTCTTCCCCTCCCCCTCCGACCCCGTCCCTCCCATAATGAAAAGGTATTCCTTGTAGAAGGCTGTTTATAGAATAGAAACAAAGGCCATTTTTAAAAGCCAAGTCTTCTTAAAGGGACGTATCTTAGTGAAGCATATTCACTTTTATTTTTGTAGCAACCGTCATTATTCCAAAGGAAAAGAAAAAAAATATTCATACGATGTACAACAGCCTAAGGAAATTAATACTACACGGCGAAGCAGAAACAGGGCTAAAAATTCGGCTAATTTCTGAATTAAAGTAGAGGAGGTTTTATACATAAGTCCACAATACCAGAGATTAATGACAAGGAGAAAATGCAATTCGTAAAAATAATAAAGACTACCAATGCACAGAAGTGATAATTACTGAGACAGACTTTT
>NC_089752.1:12715500-12748000 GCF_040412425.1 Macrobrachium rosenbergii | reverse complement strand
AAATCGCCTAATTCAGTGGATAAATTCCCCCCCCCCCAAAAAAAAAAATATATATATATATAATAAAGCATTGTTTTCATACATTTCATGTATTGTGACCGGTAATCTTCGGAAGAGTGGGTTCGGTTCATGCTGCTATTTTTGTTACATCTATAACGTTCATTCTCTTCAGTTGACTTCATTAATTTATGAGTTAGTCCGACCTATTTCTTCATTCTTTAGTCGTCTTTTATCCATCTGAGCCGTCCATTGTCCTCTATTTTTAAATAAGACCCAAACGTACACACATACATACACACACACACACACACACACAACTGTATCTTACTATTCATTTCAAGGGTCAGTTAACTACGATTTAGCGAGCTGGAAGAAATAACAATACACGTAATTGGAGATTGATTAATCTTCCTCTTCCCATCTTTGTTTCCTCATCGTGGTTTTTCCTCATCCCTTGTTTTTCCCCTTCTTTTCATGTATTCCCTTTTTTGTATTTCCTTCCGTTATCCTGCTCCCTTGCCTTCTCTTTTCTAGTGTTTGATTTTTTTCTCTCTCTCTCTTTTACATTTTGGATTTTCCGCCAAGGATCAAGGATTTTATGCCTTAACTCTTTGCAATTTAGTTTTTCCTCTCCCATTCTCTCTCCCTCTTTCTAGGTGTGTTGCATATTTCACCATAATATATGATTGTTAATGTGTTACTATTTTGAATTCTTTATGTCTGTTTCGCATTTAATTAGAAAGAAAAAAGTGAAAGCGTCCTTTCGGTTGAGGTTTTACCGAACAGTGATCTTTTGTCTATTTTTCAAGCCCTAAGTACTTAGGCTTAGACTGTCTCGCGGCAGCTTTAGCCTACGCAATTTTAAAGCGGCTTGTAAGATGCTCTGTTCAAAAATGGCTTTTGGGTTTTCCATTCTCAAAATAATTTTTTCATTTTAAGCTCCCATTTTCCTTTTTTTCCGAAAAGAATGATTTTCTCTAAGAGGTGGCTGCTGAAGAAATACAAAGACATCAATCACTGCCAAACTTATCTTCTAAAGTACTGAATCACTGATGAATGTTTTGGGAAAATCTGCTTTCACAACCCAAAGCATCTTATAACAGCAACAAAGGATCCTCCTTGACATGATATTGATTTTGTCTATCCCCTTAACATATACATTGATATTTTCCTTCCTGTTAAATGATTCTTGACTGTTATGTATTTCCAGTCTCAGTTTCACCTCTCCAGCAGTCTGACGTGCCCCTGCCCCCCTTCTCCTTCACTCTTACTTTCCACAGCACGTTTCCTTTTCAACAGTCTGCTGTTTTCCCATTCCATCAACCGACCAAACCATCTCAAGTCTCTTTTTCATTCACTTACAATAAATTGTTCTTTTGCTTTGGTTTCGTAAAATTTTCTTGATCATAATTCTTTCACCTATCTCAATTCGATCAATTTACATAAAAATTTATTTAAATAGCTTCCAGATTTTTTTTCTAGATTCTTTTCCATTATTCAGTCAATGCTTCCTGCTTTTACTAAAACTTTCTACTTCTCGCCAGCCACTGCTGTTTCTTTTCGCTTTCGCTAATTGTTACTGTGTCTCTTCAAGCACGACAATTCTGCCCCCCTTATACAGGGGTTTCCTCCACTTTAACGAACCCAGTGCTCTACCTTTTCCCTAACTTCTCTCATTACATCATCCCTATAAATATTAAACAGCACAAAAAACGTTAGGAACCCTTGTCTCAAAATTGCTTTTAGTTCAAACCAGCCTCTTTGGCATCCACATAGTCTTATGTAAACTTGACTTTCATGTAGAAACTTCTAATTACTTGTAGGGATCTACCATCCGCATCATACGCCCTCAAAAATAGCCCCACCGATAAAACCTTGTTGCTCTGTTAAATAGAAAAGCCAGTTTTAGAAGTTATAGTTTTAACCTCGTTTTGATCGGATGAATAAATAACTTAGAATTGTCTATGACAAGTGATTAAAAACTGAATTGTGCTTGTTGCTCCAGTCCTTACTTCTGAACGTTAAATTCAGTGTGCAATCCATCTGGTTCTGTTATACGAGTTAATGTACTGTTAAATATACCACTTGTTTGCGCTTAATATTTAATTTTAAGCACCGTAGAAAACATTTTTATAGTGAACTCATACGTCGCGCAAATTCATCTTTGTTGAAATCTTTACTTTTTTCCCTTTATCAAACTTGCTGTCATGAAGCTCACTCTTACGGATGGTTTTCCCTTCACTTTGACAAGAAAATCAAGAATTACTCTTGAAATAAGTAAGGGGAGAATATCTGACCTTTTGTGTTAGCTTATTTTTATAGATTTAAGTATTTTAATGGGCAGCTGTTTACGGTATATCCAAGTACAGCAGTAAGTTTCTTTTGTTTTTTCTAGATTCCATGTAGAAGATAGCTTGATATACCTTTAGTGTTCAAAGCGAAAATGTGATTTGGTTTTACTTCAACATTTTACCCGGAAGCTTATGCAGTTTTCGTTTAAAAATGAAATTGCAGCCTGAGTTAAGCTGGATTATTAATTTTAAGTTTCAAGATAAAATTGCATCTTAAGGCGGATTATCAATTTTAAGTTTAAAGATAAAATTGCAGCCTGAGTTAAGGTGGATTATCAATTTTAAGTTTAAAGATAAAATTGCATCTTAAGTCAAGGTGGATTTTCAATTTTAAGTTTAAAGATAGAATTGCATCATAGTTTAGGGTGGATTATCAGTTTAGGAGTTCTTTGCCTGTGCCAAATAGGGCAGGTTTTTAGAATTTCTAGAGTTGTGTAGTTGGAGTGTTCATTTATTCTTTATTTTTTACAAAATAAAAGTCCTTTCAAACTTCAAAAACGGAATAAGCATCTCAGGTTTTTGAAACGAAATTATTTCGATTTTAAGAGAGTAACTTTCATATATTAAACAACTTTTGTGCTAGGGACAATAGTATAAGATATGAAGCTTAAGGATAAACTAAAATGCTCCTCGTCATCCTCATTTTTCTATGTATTTCTATTACATGGCTGTTTTTCTTTTTTATTGCTCGTTTTCCTTTCAGGGTGAATACGGTGTGCTATGTGTGATATTGGAAATGTCGAGGCAACGATCTTGTACGTGTCAACCTTATCCCCATCTCAGATGTTCATATGGCAAAGCCTGAGTAATTATTTAATTTTTACTTGCGTAAAGTTAAACATCTTGCGGCTGTGTATATCGATCGGTTTCAGCGTTCTTGAAAACGAATAACCTTGACAAAAATCACGCTTACTGCAGTATTCTTGTGACATAATTTTGTTGATTTTTGGTAATTTTTCTTAACAATGTGAGTGCTTTAGTGTCTTTCTGCAAGTGCGAAAGATTTATGAAATTTAGGTCTTGAAGACCAAGCGCCGGAACCCATTAAGGTTATTCAGCGTCGTAGTGAAGATGAAATATATATGATATGATTGATAATGAATAAGTGAATGATAACATTACTAGTAAAATTCAGTGTTAAAACATGAACGTAAAAATGAAGAATGATATTAGATAAAAGAGTTTCTAAAATACCACCGTCAGCCACAAAAAGGCACGTAGTTCATATATTCGGTAACATGGCAAAATTTCGACCGTATTGTTATGCATGTTTGGAGATCCTTCAGAGTGTATGCCCACTTCTTTAACATTTAAAATGCCTAATTCCTACTGGATCTGTCCACGTAGTTTATGTCGAAAACAGGTACTATATAAGGGTATAATCTTTCGGTAACGTAGACAGTGATGAAATCGCCCTTTTTAAAGCGAAGTATGATCTATTAAAGGCACGTGTTGGAGATAATGATCTTTTAGAAGCACCAGCCATTCCCTGAAACGCCCTTTGGGGAAGGTTATGGTATAACTGATCATGACACCTTTAATGTTCAAGTTTGGGTTGTTTCAAACCGGAGAAGGGGAAGAAGGATTCCTGTTCATTTTTGGATAAACTGTCATTTAATAGTCATTTTTCTCTCTCACTGTAGCTATTTCTTGGACGGTTCTTCACGACAGGTCATAGTTAAGATGTCAGAATTACATAGTCGTTGCATAAGATGCAGTTGCAGGTAATGATTCAGGTACAGTTTTTACTTGAGAAGAAATGCTTCCTCAAATTTGAATTTTACAGTCTAATATGTTAAAATTAGGTCCGTAAGCATGTCGCATTTGCCTGTTTTTCAACGAACGGTCCGTATGAGAATGGAGGTGCCGTATATATATATATATATATATATATATATATATATATATATATATATATATATATATATATATGTGTGTGTGTGTGTATGTATGTATATATATATTATATATATAGTATAGTATATATATATATATATATATATATATATAATAATATATATATATATATATATATATATATATATATATATATATATATATATATATATATATGCGTATGTATATACAGTAATTGTATGTCTAAGTATGTAAGTGAACCTTTTGATCGGTATCATTTCATTTGCCAAACGATGGAACCCAGGTTTGACCTCCGGTTCAGGATTGGCCGGTGGGGACGTTCCGTCAAAACCCTACTCCACCTCAGTGTACGCAGCCGCGGTCAAAAAGGGCGTAGAATATCTCAAAAACTTGTTCAAAATCGGAAGACTTAACACCTCCTGGCGTTACCCTTTCGTAAGGGGAAAAAGGTATATTGGGAAAAAACGTGTCTGTCTATCATCTGTCTATCTGTCCACTGCTAATCTATCCTCTATCTATCTGTCTATCTATCCCACACGTAGAGAGTGCGAGGCAGTGCACATGACAGCAAGTTCCTCATGTATACGTATATACTCTGAATTTTATTTGGGAGTACAGATTAATACCCTACCACTCGGGAAAAGTATTGCGTCACCCAGTCCTTACTCCGTCAGAGTTGGCATCGAATGGGATTTCCTTGAAATAAAAGCAAAATCGGAAATTTATGTTCTTCCTTGGCGTGGGCTGAATTCCCAGAACAACATCAGGTAGTTGAATGCTTTTCAGGCATTGGTTCCTTAACCGTGCTGCCGTTTCCGGCTAACTTAAAAGTTTTCGTTAGATTGATTTCTGCTTGGGCGGATTTCCTGTAAGTGCTTTTCAGAGCTTATTGTCATTTCTTTTAATGATTTTGTTGACTGGGACTTTTAGCACGGGCCAGACCTTACTTTGCTTGAAATCTGTTTTTTCTTGGTATTCATGTATCTGCTTTCGAGTGTGTTATTGAAAATCTCTTTCATGAATAATCCTTGCAATGAAAATATTTAGCAAAAATATATTACTTAAGAATGGTATTCTTATCTCTTTACATTGGGATTTTCATTATTAGTATAAAATTGTTTCAGTGTTAATTGGCTATAACCGGACAATGGATACATGCACTATATCAGATATGCCCATTGTATCAAGTTTTATTACAGTATTATTATAAGGCTGTTTTCTTTAGTTTGAAATTGGATACCCATTCTATTCGTGCTTCATTTGAGGACGCCTGGTAAATGAATTACATTGATATGATAATAAAAAAAAATATGAGCATAAATGCAAACAAAATTAATGCTCTTGAGAATAATTTTATGAATTTGGCCCCTTTGACTGGAAGATTCCATTACCGTAGATAAAATGACTGGGAAATATTATGATCGTATTTGCCTGAAGCAGTTTATTGACAAATTTCAGATTATAGCTATTATTTTGATGTGTACCGTAGTAATTGTTGCACAGAAAACATTTTTCATTGATAACTTTTAATAAGGTGTGGTTCAGTGCTTCATCTTAGAAATCTTGTTACCAAACGTTAGGAACAGTCAGGGCAAATAGAGTGATCGTATGTACTTTGATGCCAGCAGATATAACGAACAAGAAGAAATGAAGTTCTTATGACTGTTTTGATGTCATTGAATAAATCCCTTTGCTTTAAAACTCGTTTACTTGTACTGGAACAAACCTAGATAACACTGAACCTATCAATAAGGAAAAGCGTTAGCAAAGTAATAAAGAAGTGATATATGTAATAGAATTTCATTTATCATAACTGGCACATTTAAACAAAAACTTACTCAGGAATTTTATCTGTTTGCACTGCCCAGCTCATATTTATATTTTGGGTATGAGGGTTCATGGAAGGTTTTGGAATTCTTTTTGTTGCAATAGCGTTAGTTATACTTCGTTTGGTGCATGTCATGTAGACCACGGTGTTATAAATTCTTCAGGTATTGCATTCTCCGTGTCTTTTAAACACTAATGACAGACATTCTGTTGAAATGCGGTTATAAAAGTCACCTTACATACCCCCCCTCATTTTATTTCAGATGCCATTATGTGTTAGCGGCGAAGTTCAGAACAAACAGGGTACGAAAACAATGACATTCCTGGAAGGAGACTCATTCTGTTTTCTAAGAGGAATGTTGCCTGGTTGTGGAATCAGGTGATGGATATAACATTTTCCCCTTAATTAAAGGTCTGCCTGAATTGCTTCAGCATAATTAGAACAAAAATTTCTTTTTTGAAAAAAAAGAAAGGGTTCTTCAATATTAGATAAGTTACGTGGTGGTATTAATTTAATGCGGACAATGTGGCACACACATTTGCGGCTTCGTTCTCTATTCCTGTGCATTGAAGTGTAAAAAAGCGTAATGTTGAATGGATATTATTTATGAGAATATTATTGCGATGAAGTTATCCATTTTATCCGTTAATGATTGAAGAAACGCTGTTGAAAGATCAGGGGACATAAAGTCGAAAAGACTAGGTAAGATATAAACATACTTCTACACATTTTCGATTTTTCTTTGTCAAACGTCCCTTACATTTTATTCTGATAGAAGCTGAGACCATAAGCATCAAATCCTAAAAAGAATACGGATGAATATCTTGGGTGAAAAAAGTATTGCAGCAACATCGTTACGATTCTCATCATCACATCACGAGAACACTGATGAGCAACCCTTTGACTTTCTACGTAGCGAAAGCCTTTAGTGTGAGGGGGCGTCAGGCTTTGCAATAGGCTATTTCACATTGATCCTACAACCAGAGACAATAAGTAGCGTGTATTGGTATAGGTTACCTAGTGTGTGTGTGTGTTTTTCAATGTGCAAGTCAAAGGCGAAGACTGACGCTTTCGACACCTTTCATTTGGGTTTGAAAGAAACCCACTGTGAATACAGTTGTTCTCTTTATATATTCCTGCTGACGTAATTTCAACTTATGCGTAAAAAAGGCTCTCTTCTGGTTCTTTCTTGTGACCAGACATAAGAAAGAAAGATGTTCGCAGCATTACGTCGACTAACTCTATGAGTTTAATGTAAAAACAAAAAAAAATATATATCTTTTAACATTGGTAAATTTTCCAGAGAATTTTGTGAACGCTTAATTTACAGGGTACTGACATGTTAGCCTTCTTCCATATGAATTTGTGCACAGGAGAATAGTAATAATTACATAATTTTCATATTTACTTAGTTTTGACTGAATTACGATACAGTTATACAAAGAAAACTTTTTGTATGACTGTGATGTGAGTTTTCAGTAATACATTAGTGTCAACTATTGATTTCTTTTGACAGAAACAGTGAATTCATAGAATAAACTAAATTATTGTCGTAAGTATTTAATAGTGAGGTTAATTTAGATTTTTGCTTTTAACCGGTATACTTGTAGTTTGTAAGATGAGTTGTGTGTTGATGATTTATTTTCTCGGTAGCTATTAATGCATATGCGAGTTTTTCACGCCATTTATCTAAATCGAAATTGATAATAGATACATTTCTTGCTGTTCTCTCATTTCTCCTTGGGTTTTGGATGTCTTAACGACAGTCTTAAAGGGGACGAAAATTTTGACCAGAGGGATCTGTTCGGCGTGACCATCCGAATCCGTTTAGAATTACACGGTTGTGTGAGTCAGCCTCTTTTGGTGGGCTGAGTTGGTTTGATCTTAATTGCTCCATAACCATTGGGATTTTATGCGGTGGTCCTAAAAGGCGAACTTCGACATCACGACTACTATAAAACCATAACGAGGGGTTCTGCATTGTTTCCTCTTAAATTTCGGCTGCTGCTGCCGCCGTCGCCCTTCCTCTCTCTCTCTCTCTCTCTCTCTCTCTCTCTCTCTCTCTCTCTCTCTCTCTCTCTCTCTCTCCTGTCACTCCCGTTGCTGTTCCTACTGCTGTTGGCGGTGGTGTCTTTGGTGTTTGTGGAATTTCCATTTTTTCTCCTTTTCAAGGCTGTAACGTTGGTCTTGTTGCCATTTTTTCCGGTTTAATGAATCCAGGTTAAATGATACTTTCCTGAAATTATGTTGTAATTTCAAGGTTCCATGGAAGAATTTTGCAAGATATGTAACCGGTTATTGTTTCAACTGTATCTTTCATTGCGTTTCGTTTTCGTAGAGAGAGAGAGAGAGAGAGAGAGAGAGAGAGAGAAGAGAGAGAGAGAGAGAGAGCTTCACACAACACTTAGGACATTGAATTTGCAACACCACTCTGGTCCTAACGATTCAGAACTGCACAAAGACGAGATGATGCAACCAGCATTTCCTTGTTGTTAGTTTATGATGGTTTCAAGTCAGTTTTTGGAGATATTCAAAATGAGAAAAACCCAATCCCTTGCGAGGCTGGTGTTTTTTCCTGTCATTTTGTCTATGCAGGTGATGGTCTGCCAAGCCGTGATGTGGGTTTTCCTTTTGTGTTTTCAACTACTTTGATGTGTCTCTTATGTTCTTTACTCATCCAGTAGCGTAGCGTTGTAATGCTCTATATTTTTTGGAAGAATTTTTGTGTTGTATCCCGCCATTGTGCCGGTCTTTGATGCTTTTGTAGGCAGGGGCTTCTCTCGCATAAATACGGTGGATGCTGAGTGCTGTTTTAATTTTTTAGGAGAAAAAAATGCTCTTTAGTTATTGGCTGTTGTGTAACCCTAAAGATTTTAATGCTTTGGTCGCGCAGCGGAGAGATGGTGGCACGTTCATTTTATTCTTCAGTTTTTCTTCGTTGAATTTAGATGTTATTTAAAACATTCATAGTGATTAACTGGGGGTCATCATGACCATATGGTGTTTCGTAAGTGTTCTGATTATCACTGCTAAATATACGTACAGTTTTACTTAATCTTCAAGTACCATTAACTTGCTAGTGAAACCAGAATTTTAAACTATTTTCCAATACATTCTGGCTAAGAACGGGAACAAAAATTTTCATACTTGTAAAACCTTCCAGTCCAGATCTCATGAGGAAGGGTAATGCAGTTGCCTAAGTGTAGAAATTTGATTTTATTGCACGTAATGAATTTAGACACAATGTTATAATAATAATAATAATAATAATAATAATAATAATAATAATAATAATAATAATAATAATAATAATAATAATAATCAGTATGAGCAAACGAAAATTGGGAACCTGTTCGTGATATAACGACGCTAAGAAAGGATGCCACATTAATTGTAATTGCCCCTGAATTATTTGATAACTTTATCTCCCTTCCGACAGAAACATCACAGGCATACGCAAATATTTTTGGTGTGGAAATCTGCCGTTAAAAGAACGCCGGCTCGTCTTTTCCCACAGATCCGCTGGTGGATGCGTTTATGTTCCAGTCTATTTATACGTGCATCCGTGAAAACCCGGGAGCTATTGTTTTGGATGTCTTTGTGTTAGTGTCCTTGAACGTACCCGTTCGAGGTGACGCATCTGTCAGAGATGTTGTCATCGATTAACGCATCACGATTGTGCGTCTTTGTTTGTCGCAATGAAATGCGACGTTTGTGGATTCTTTCCTACTGCAGACTGAGAGATGCTTTTGGCTAGTGTGCAGGATAATGGGCAAAGATGAGATGAATATGTGTAGGTATGTATGTATTTACACCGTTAAAAGTCCGTGAGATAAACAACGAAAATTAATAAGCCACAAAATTTTGTACATTGTACTCCGGCCTTCGACTTCTTCTTCTCTGCTTAATCCCTGAAGGGTTCAGCTAGGTTCACTGGTTCGCATCCGGGCATGTGCTAGCTCTTCCAACACTCACTGAACGGTCCTCTCTTTGAGGCAAAATATCTTCCGCACAGGCCATATTTATATTGGGTAACGGTGCCTTTTGGATCAAACTGGCTTTCATTTACTTGAGAGTAAAGTGCTTGGTAAGGTAATCTTCATTATGAAGGTATTATGTCCTGAATTACTTCCTTTCAGGTAGGTATTTGTTGTTACTCTTAACTGGAGATATATTAGAGGGTGACGTTTTGACCTAGGATTTGATTAGTGATGGCTATTTGCCGGTCGGTCTGCTTATACTATCTTTCAGATGAGCAGATGCAGGAGACTTTTGCTCGGACGTAATACTTTCACGAAGAGATTTATCTTACCAATCACGTTGCATTCTGTAAATCCAAACGAGTTCAATCCAAAATACATTTCTACGCCATAAGAATAATGCCTTTGTAACACTTCCCATTTTCCACCGAGACGGAGACCAATGTACTCTGGTTGAAATATAGTTGTTTATTCAGTTTGCTTTGTTTTTTGGCTTTCAGTTCTGTTAGAAAATTATTAAAATGTTAAATATAGAGAATTGCACAAAGAAAAATACATTGTAAATTATACACACACACACACATATATATATTATATATATATATATATATATATATATATATATATATATATATATATATATATATATATATATATATATATATATATTGTGTGTGTATGTGTATGCAAAATTTCCGTATTTTATCCTTTTATATTCGCATTTCTCGTAAGTCGACAAGAACCTTGCATTATCTCTATTACAGATAGCAATCCTGGCTAATTGACCCTTTATGTTCGGTCTTCTTTCAGTCGCTTCATTCCATACCATTTCTCTCTGTATCTTGCTTAATTGGATTATGCTTTCTTTGTCATTTCCATCAGCTCTTTCCATTCTTCTGCCACCTTGTATTCCATCAGCTAAACAACTTAGCGTATAATCTTATACGTCCTCCTCAGTATCACCAATCTTTCGTCTCATAAGAAAAGAGACCTTCCTTTTTTCAACACTGGTGGCGGCAGTCGCCCGAGGATTGAATTTGAGCAGTGTTGATTTGTCTGTGTTTAGACCAGCGATGAATGTTGGACAATAAGACATTACCTACATTACTGTTGATCATTGAAAAATAAAAGTTCTTACTCGTGGTCATTCGAAATGGATGACTCAAACCAAAATGACAGTATATCTGTTAGTTTTTAAGCTCTCGAGGCCATTAGTGTATCTTGTTAATAATGAGGCTCCAAAATATATATATGGTTTCTATCACAGCCAGTGTAGATTGATTGCCTGCAACCCTCTCAGTCTTCCTAGTGGTCATTTCTAGGTTTAACACCATCTTCATGCTACTGATTGGGATCGCTGAGAGTATTCTTCATTAGAAAAGGACGCGAAGCGGCAGAGAATTTGTATTTCCTTTTCTTTCTCTTTTTCTGATGTGCGTGACCACAACCGCCACCTGGTCAGTAACACCTAAATCAGACAAAAACTCAAAATCGTGATTTGATTTTTTCTGTTTACTCTTGTCTTTTTGTGGAGCACCACCATTTTTAAACTTTTTGGTTGGACAAACATTTTCACCGTTTGTGATCTCTGATGTAAGGCTAAACGGAATGTGCAAGAAGGCACGTCCTTCTTTGGAAACAAAGGATTACAGTTGCGAAATATGGTGATGGTAAAAATTTATGCCTGTTCGATTTAGTGTTCTAATATGTATGAGCATTTTTTAGTCTTAACAATGCTTTATATTTATGTATTCAGACAGTATTTAGGTTTTAGTTTATGTAGATACAACCGCGCGCGCGCGCGCGCACACACACACACACACACACACACACACACACACACACTCTCCTACGCGCGCACGCAAACTCACCCACATATGTGTGTATGTGTGTGTGTGTATAGAGGAAAATTGCAGTGTAAATAAATAAAACAATGGATAACAAAAAAACGTTATGTTTCGAGTAATGTTTTTACATTATTCCCAACAGTAATGGTTTCTAGTATTACACAGAAACAGTATTCATTGGAGGAGTATCTAAACCACAGAAAATTATGGAATATAGAATTCGTAGGTTCTGGCAAAGCGAGGACAAGGAGTGTTCCTTTTTATAATAGGATTCAAATAGATATGACCAGTTTGTAGTTTCCATAACCTTTGTAATACATGTTGCTTTTCTTCTTAATTAAAGCAGTTACAAGTATCTGACCTTTCAAACGACACGTGCTTCCATAAACAGTTTGTGATTCATTCTTGTTTGTACAATGGTTGAAAGAGCTTACTGACTGTAAAACCGTTGGTTTTAGGATCACAAACCAGGGATAATGGCATAAACATGGCACCTTTCAATGGGTGCGATACATCTTGTGTAGGTGCCACCGTAAAATATGGACGCCTTTTATCACATAAATAGTACCAGCAGCAGTATAAAAAAAAAGAGATGCTTCACAATTTACTTATTAAAGCACGCGTGGAAACTACTTTAATTAAGAAGACTTACAACATAAATCCATTACACAGGTAATGGGAATCAGATAAGGTAGCCCATAGCGTTTGCTTGCAATTTAAAGATGAACACTCCTCAACCTTGGAGCTTAGACAGAACCTACCAAACCTCATACCTCTCGGAATGACTCTTATTTACTGTCATTAGTGCGCCTGCGTAATACTAAGACAGTCATTTTTTGATAATGGGTTAAGACACCACCCATGATATAATGCTTTAAACTGTTTATGAGTGTATTTCGTTCTTACTGTAACAGTAAAGTTATATATATATATATATATATATATATATATATATATATATATATATATATATATATGTGTGTGTGTGTGTGTGTGTTACGATGATATTCTTTTTATGTTGTTATGGGTTCCCATGTATGAATGACTCTGTTCATCTGTTGACGTTTCACTGGTAAGACCTGGATATTGATAAACTAAGTATAGCCGATAACCTTGGCTAACCACAGGAACGCAGGAAACTTGGTAAATTAATTCTTCTCACACTGTCTATCTTATTTCAGGAGGGGGTTGGCGTGATCGGGCCGGCACTTTCTTAGGTTTTATTCTATAACACTAAATAGTTCACACGGGCCAGCCACACTGACTTAGAAATTCTCTTATGTCAGAGAGGAGAGCGACACAGATCTTACCCAGAAAGGGTCTAAGTTAACTCTATCTAAAAAAATTGATCAGAATGAGCTCTGGACCTATGTGGAAGAAAACTCCTCCTCCTTGAGGATACTACTTTAATCTTAATGGTTCAATTCCAATTCCACTTTGGCAAAGGACAAATCAGGTCAATTTTTGACCTTCATTTACTATGCTCCTCCATTTTCCCATATCTCGACATTGGCTGTTTAGCCTACAACTCTAAACCCAATTTACTTGGTCTCACGGCTCATCATTTCAAGTTATCAACACCGCCCTCTCTCTCTCTCTCTCTCTCTCTCTCTCTCTTTTGAATAATCACGATCAGTGAATTTCATACTTATTCACTGTAGAAATACTTTCAAACTCATTGCATAACATATACACATATATATTTGTATTTTAGCATCCAAGTCTTACCAACAAGAGGACCTGGATTCTATGCCTGTAGAAGTAATTGTATCGCGTTTGACCTAGGCAATAATATTGAATATCTGGTAATTAATCGACTGAAGGGAATCACTTCCTTGGGTGTAGAGGAAAAGGAAATCAAATCACTAAACAAGATTTTCCACAAAAAAACAAAGACTGGAAGGCCTTAACAAAAGCGGTGTCTGAATATCAAGTCAAGTCTAGGTTTAGGCTTACATAATCTGAATCTCAGTAATGGTGCCTTTTTCAAAGCAAGCTCCACTTCCTAGATTTCCAGAGATCGGGATGACCTGATTTTTTTTTTATTTATATTTTTCATCTAATATTTGTTTATACGCTTTTTACGCGTCGCAGACAATCCTTAAAAAGAAAAGGTAAAACGAGCACGTGGATACTTGGTGGTAGAGATCAATGGCCCACTCGGAAAATAGAATGTAGTCGTAAGAAGGACGCTAACGAAGCTAATCGTGAAAACCCGGAGTTATAATTCGGTGTAATTACGTCAACTGCCGTTTTTCATATAAAAAGGAATTTCTTCCATCCATTCGGTGCGCAAGGCATAATCTCTTATTAATGAAAGAGAAGTGTGTAAATTTCATATAGTTATGTAAGGCTAGGGAAAGGTGTAAAAGACGCGAGATGAAAACCGGAGATGCATTTATTAAATATGAAAAGGATGAAATTCGAAATACCACGATTTCTCGGATTGGTTTATATTTCTGCGGAGTTCGACGAAAGCCATCCATTAAGCACATATTGTATTTATTTTGTGACACTTTAGCGCTATAAAAGTAGGGTGGATCTTGAAGAAAATCACCTGGAGCAGTAATGGAAAGGATTAGCCGGAAAGAAAAGATTTCTGGAAACACTGAAAGAGTTATGGATTCACTGGCGGTAATTTGCCGCAGGATTTTATACTAAGACGCAAAAGGAAGGGTTTCCCGGCAAAAGTTCCCAGCCCAGGTTACGCCCAGTAGAGGAAGTATCGGGAGAAATGTTGTTTTATGGCAAGGTGGGATGGTCAAGTTTCCTCGCAAAATAGAATGAGTTGCCCTCCCTTTGTGCGGGATTGAATAACCCCTTTCAGAAAATCATGCCCAATACCTATGGCTTGAATATCACTTTCACAGCACGGCACAGAAAGAGAGAGAGAGAGAGAGAGAGAGAGAGAGAGAGAGAGAGAGAGAGAGAGAGAGAGAGAGAGAGAGAAGCGAAGAAAGTTTTACTATAGCTGAAGGGAAGACAAAGGGAGCAGCGTCGTACGTTCAGGGGAGATTGCGATCTGTTCAGTTATTTTTTCCCCTCTGGTCCTTCGAATGCATTTTAGGGAGAATTTAGTTTCCATTGAAACGAAAGTATTGGGAGTTAGTCTCGGGCATTAATTCTTCTCTTCTATAGATTGGTAATACCGGGCGTGGTCTTTCTCTATTGAGGATATTAAGTTTTGTCCATTCGGGTTAGGGATTCATCAGCCTGGTGATCTTCATATTGACCGAGTTCTCTTTAATATTACCTACTAGCAATACGAGCTTACGGTGGGGAAAACGTTGAACATTCGAAAAGGTCTGTTTGACTATGTTTCTCTTCAGGCGTTATTTTATTATTGCCCGTTGCCTTCGTGTGGAACAAAAATAATAAACATTTGTATAACCTTGATTTATCACGGTAAGAAAATGTAATAATTCCGCCAGAGTCCACTCTGAGGTGAATCGCAGTGAGAAACATAAATATTTACTCTCTAAAATCCAAAACGATACGTATGTAATAATCATTGTTACAACAAGTGCAGATTATGTTTCCACAAAGGCAGTGAAACCTTTTAATTTGCTCCTCAGATTAATGATATTAGTAAGGATAGTTCTAGAAAACCCATTGCCAAATTTTCCTTGCCTTACTTTCAAGCACCTTTAAGCAACTGTTGGATGTTGTGAAGAAATAGGCTTCTCAACCGATAAGAGAGCGTGACGGAGAGTGAATTCTATTAAGTGTAACGCTGACATTGAATTCTGTTAAATGTAACACTGACATTGAATTCTATTAAGTGTAACGCTGACATTGAATTCTGTTAAATGTAACACTGACATTGAATTCTGTTAAATGTAACGCTGACATTGAATTCTGTTAAATGTAACACTGACATTGAATTCTATTAAGTGTAACGCTGACATTGAATTCTGTTAAATGTAACACTGACATTGAATTCTGGTAAGTGTAAGACTGGTAGTGAATTTTATTAAGTGTAAGACTGATAGCGAGTTCTATTAAGTGTAAGACTGATAGTAATTCTATTAAGTGTAACGAGCCTACTAATGGCGTATCGTTAATGAACATGCGTCAAGGAGAATGAATATTGTAAATGTGGTTAGCTGGTTATAGAGCCGTCTTTTGACCGTAAAAGGCTAATACTTATAAGAATATTTCCTTTTATATTAATAAGTGGACGTTATTTTGACCTGACCTTCCTTTTTCCCAGAATAATATGCACATACGAAGTTGTAATTGAATTTGATTTGCTTTTTCTATACTGTGAATGTCTGCACATAAATACTTTTGTAATAAATTAAATTCTGTTATGCGCTCATTTGAAGATAATCTAGCACACTGGTACATTTTTTACGCATGTTTTTTATGTAATCCTTAGTATTGTATATTTTTATCGTATTCGAGCCATTAAATATGCTGCATTATGTCATACTAATAGATATGCCATGGAAAAGATTCATTTTTCACATTTATGAATATGGGACTTAATATGTTCGTATATATGAATATAAATTTATAGCCGCTGTAATTTGTTTCATGTGCTTTCTGACTACAAACGGTCCTGAATTTCCAGCGACATGTTAGTGCTGTTTAATGGTCGTGGTTCATGGACTGATGGCATCGAGTTTCTAGCGCCATGATGATAATAGTAATTGTTTTCGTTCTCGGCACCACCACTGTCGTCACTAATTATTATATTGCCTTCTCATATCTAGCCGGTAATGAAAATAAAACCTGTTGTTCCCGCAGTTTAGTTTTTTTGCTTTTGAAAAATTTTAAACCCCAACATGTAAGTATTTTGATGAAAATGCTAAGGAAAACGCAATTGACCGTATTCAAGATTTGAAAGTTATGGTATTAGGTTTTGGAGAGGGGCAGTTTCCCTGGGTATGTAAATCCGGGTAGAGTTGACCGTAGAGTTTGTTAAACTGGTCCTTATTATAAAGCCCAGGTTCCCTTTAATTTTTATCGGAAAAATCATCTGTTGGCAAAAATTCTTGTTTCATGAAATAATAGCTGTAGCTCAAGAAGTTAGTCTAGAATTTAGTATGTAAAAGTTTGACTAACTCAATTCAACATGTGCTGGATCACGGGCTGCTTTGTACACGGTAAAAAAGGTCCTGTTATTACTGCAGTAGTAGTAGGAACGGCATACTTTTAAGTAGAGTTTAGTAAAATGGTGAATTATGATATTTCAGAAATAAAGAAGCTGAGCCAAAGTGGAACGCCTCTGTATTTTTATGAAATACCGAGAAAAAGTTGGAAAAAAATTAAGCTAGAATCCTGAGGCTTGGTTGAAGTGACGTTTTACGGTAGCCTGTTGCGTTTTAGACTATTTTCAAAGTAGAATGATATCAGTCTTTGTATGGTTTTCATTGTAATTACATTAACAAACATTGTCACAAATATCGTGTATATATACATGTGTGTATATACGTATGTACGTACATATGTATGTGTGTATATATATATATATATATATATATATATATATATATATATATATATATATATATATATATATATACACACATATTCACAATTTATAACTACTCTCTCAGACGTCCTACACCATTCTAATGATCTTTTTGTGAAGTGTGTTCTTGTAACTTTAAAATTTGGAAATGTCCAGCAAAATATTTGTCTGGTAATCATTAATTATATTTATACCAACAACTATGGATAGTTGTGGCTATACCGTATTTTAATAGTTTGTTGTTGGCGCACATTACGGTAAGTGAAATGGATTTGCCTGGAAAATCTATGTTCGTTTAGAGAAAATCACGTAGTCTCGTAAAATGCTTCCATTGGGTGTGTGTATACGGCCATCACTATTAATGAATGAATAACTAGTGGCAATGTTTTCTCCTCTCCCATATATTTTAGAGATAATTGAATCTTTTGTGCCCGTAAATAAACTGAGAATTCCTCTGGTCTCTGCCTTTATTACCAAGAATTGCAACCATAGTTCAAATATATTGGAGTCTTTTGAGTATTAGAAATGATTGCAGTTAATTTTTGCTTCTCCTTCACCGTTCTCTTCTCGATTATGCTGAAGATTCTGGTATCCTAACCCATAATGACTGTCTCTTTCAGAATTTAGAAATCTTGTTGAGATATCGCATCCCTATGGAAATGAAATTCCTGGAGAAATCCTTTTTGTTTCACTTTAAGCGAACAGTGCGAGGAAGATTACTGCTAATTTATGGAGGCATTTTTAAGGCTTTCCCCTCACAAGATATCGCATTCAGGAAGGCTATTAGATGGTCTTGATTACTGCTTCCATTACTATCTTTAGTTACGAGTTGATCTTTCCTTCATTTCTGATTGATTGATTGAGTGATGTATACCCTGGTCTGATAGGTGAAGGCGTTAAATGATGGCGATTTTTATAGAATCTATCTCGAAACATCTGAGGTAATCAAACTTTGTATATTTCGCCTGACTGAACGCTTGCTTAGATTCACAAAGTCCTTCAGTGGAATGGTATCCATTTCATTCCTAATGTTTAGTGGCTCCCATTTCCGTTTTCTTATTTTTCACACACGCACTTAGAACATTTAGAACTTTTCACTAGAGAGGAATTTCTTTAATGTTCCCATTGGTAAGGGTCTCCATTATCTTTGTTTCACCGGCCGAAGCAACCGGATAATTATAACAGCCGTATTACTTCCGTTTCTGCTACCATCCTTCCCTTTCCTTCTCAACCTATTATTATGTTTTTTTTTATGTATGAGGTTTTTTTTTCTCCTGAAACCCAAAGCTCTTTTGGCATCCAACTCTTACGAAGCCGCCTACCAATTTTATGACTGTTAATAACTCAATCCTTAAGTGTGCAGTGTATTTTTTGGAAAGTTTAAATATGGTTGACTATTTGGTATTACTCAGTATTAATCGTGCGTTACTGTCTTATTTTTATTTTCAGATAGTCGCACGAAAGCAATGTTTTTTCGTGTTATTTAGAAATAATAAGACGGCTTTCGTTTTGCTAACTAGTGAATCGTCTGCCTACTGGAATATCGACAGGTTGAATCATTCATTGGTATCCTTGAAGCAAAAGTTCCATTTTCTTATATATATGGCTTTGTGATGTTTGAAACAATGAAGCAAGATTAAGACTGTTGTAATCTCAAAGGGAAACAGCTAGGCAGGGCTGAGGGGGTGGGCCTCACTACGTTTCTAACTTCTGCGGACAGAATTTTTTCTAGGGTAGTCATTTAAAAAGGTATACATCTGGTCCGATCTTTGGTCTGGTTATTTTTCTTCGACGGTTGTATATGTTTGAATGATATTTGGATAGTATATAAACACATAGAGCAAATCCATGTTAGTTTACATTTTAGGAAGTTTCATTAAATCCCGAGGAGAAGGTTAAACTAGATATTTTGGTCTTTTAGATACGATGATGTTATTAATCCATTAGCTTTTATGCATAAGATTGCTTTGAAAAAGTAAAATGTAAATCTGGTTAAAAATCTAAAATACCAAATAAACAGCGTTTCAAGTGTTGTTAAGGGAAATACAAAGACAGGTCTTTTGATAATAAAGGCCATGTTTAGTGATAACTTAATTCCCTTCACAGAGCAGAAAAAAATAAATAAATACTGACCCTACATTGTCTCTATGTACTCCGGTAGTCATGAATACAGTGCCTAATTGGAATTTATGGCCGTGAAGCTCTGAGTCTTGGTATAAAAAATGTCACCGTGTGGAACGATTACCATTCTCTCTCTCTCTCTCTCTCTCTCTCTCTCTCTCTCTCTCTCTCTCTCTCTCTCTCCTTCACCTAGTTATGTTAGCACAGGAAAAGTATTCATACACTGAGTTACGTATCTTCACCCGTCTCTCTATCTTTCTTCCATGTCCCCCGTTTTTTCCCCTGAAGCCCCATCTTTTCTTGACTTTCCCTGGAGGGGAAGTACGCGCTAATTCCTATATGTATTTTAAGGAGAATTATTTCTTGATCTGTTCCAAGTTTCTTCTCCTCGACTTCTGCACATTAAGAGTCTAAAGCGTGGTGTCAAATTAACTTTCTGAAAAGTGCAGCTGAGATATAAGATAAGTGTATGAAGTATGGAACGCCCAAGGACAGCAAGTCTCGTAGATCCACCAAAGTGAATGGGCTCCGACGAATCATCATAAAACTGTCGCCGTTTTAGGAGATATGACTTCCATAAGGATACATTCCGCCGTGTGTGTGTGCGCGTGGCATGAGAGAGAGAGAGAGAGAGAGAGAGAGAGAGAGAGAGAGAGAGAGGTTTCTTCGCTAGAGACAGAATGTTGCGGGTATATTTCAATCTTTGGGTGACGTAAATGCACTGCTGTATAGAGTATTGCACCTCTCTTTTATAAAACTATATTGAAGAAGTATCTTTTAAGGGCTAAATGATATCTGACATGATACCCAGAATTTCTTATACTTTGATCTGTACTCTTCATAAAAGCAAAGCATACGTGGTTCGTATTAATTGCTCATTATAAGAAATACTAATTTTTACGTGTGGTATAATGAGGTGTATGCATGTATGCATAGGTAAATGAATAGAAACAAACATTTTCTTAACGTGTACCATTCATTCAGTGATGGTATGAATAACGCGCGTAATGAGTGAAAGGTCAGGGCTGAGTGAAACCTTTGACCTATCAAGAGTGAAATCCTTTTATATAATTATAATGATGAAAATCATTATAAAGATGATTTTTATTAGCTGTTGTTTTTATTTTATGCTTTCATCTGTAAATGATAGCATGGCAAAGAGCTCGATTCCATGAGTGGGAATGTAGGATTGGTTTTCCACGGAACCAAAATGGATTTATTTGCTGTTTTAGCTCATATGAAGGTCTATAATCACTTACGTCCATTATCTCTCCAGGTCTCTTGAGCGCTTCAGTCCATTCTCCATGTTTTCCAATGGTAGATGGCATAAAGAAAAATAGAACTGTAAATTGAAGATAAGACAGCCAAGGTATGGCTGACGGGTGGTATATGATATTCTGAATTCTTTATCATTTGTATTTTAATCATGTAACAAAGTGGGATTACTTCGCGTTTCGCACCTATGGTGGGTGTCGTGGTGGTACGTTTTGTTATTTATAGCAATGACTATCATGATTGCTGGTGTAATATTGTTTAATGTTGCATCTGCCGTAATTACAATATACTGCAATATGAACGTTAGGTATTATTTAGACAAGTTTTAATCAAAATGTCCTGTAATACAGAGCGAAACACAGTCGCATGAAACCACCGTGCATATAGAATGTCATTCTCCCTCTGAACGATCTGAGGTTGGCTCTTGGAAATTTACTTGAAAGACTAAAAGAAAAAAATAGTTCAGCCTTGTCCACCTTTTCCTTATGAATATACAGAAATCCTGGTTAAATAGAAAGTTTGTATTTAAAGCTAAGGCAGAGCCATTGGTGGGATTTCATTGAGGACCGAATCAGTGCATTTTTATTGACAAGTTAGGATCTTCTTTGACGTCAGTACCTGACTTCTTTGCTTCTTATTTTAGAAACGTTGGTTCCAGATTGTTTCCAGAGTCTTTGTTACTTTTATGTTCGTGCAGAGACTATGTTATTCCAGCCTGCTTCTACAAACTGTGCGGCAGCTAGACCAATCGCATGGTCCGTAAAAATTCCTCGCTAGTATGATTGCAACTGAAGTTGCATACGACTGGACGTGTCAATTTCTTCTCGATTTGGCTAAATGTTGGACTTGCTTTGTACAGATGCCCCCCACCCTTACTGTGAAGATGTACCTGGTGATTCTGCAAAGCATAAATGTGTTCAGTATACAAAAATATCCCTGTAATAACACATCCAACCGGTATTGTAGTGAGGATGCTATAGGCATGAATGTTAAAGTGGCCGAAGAAAAAGAAGATCCACTCAAGTATGCTATATTTATAATTTTCTTATACATTCCCAACCTCTACCACCCAACACCAGTTACATATATATTCACAAAACTAGCAACCTTTCTTTAGCACCGCTTGTAGTTGGAGTCCTTCTAAGAAGTATCGGAGTCAGCCATTCGGAAGTAATTCAGTGGAATTTTCCTCCTTACTTCTGTAAGTCTTTAAATTTTTCAGGGTCTTTTGGTGACTTTGTAGAACAATGAAACTCCTGTGGACAACATTTACAGTGGTGTGTGGATGTATTCAAAATTTGATAGATGTAGTGGGAGGAGGTCAGTGCAACTTCTCACATATAACTTAAGAACAGGGGTGTGGGATTGGTTGTATGTAATAAGTATAGCCAGCGGGAGAGCTGCTGTTAGTCTGAAAGCAGACTGAAGTGTTGTTCCAGTCTAATGTAATTCCATAGGCTAGTTATTCCAGTCTGTTTCCCGAGACTTATTCTAGTCTGCTTCCCAAGACATATATATCTTGTGAATTGCACTGCGACTGCAATTTACACGAAAGATGATTTATGCTGTTGTATCATAAAGTTCCTTTGTGAGCATGTAATATGAAATCTTACCGCATTATTTACCGACGCTAAAAGCTATTAAAGGGAGAATCCTTTTGATCGCCAGAAAGAATAATGGGTGCAATTGGGTTTCAAAGGTGGCTAGTGCATGCAGGAGGAAAGTTATTGCTGAGAAAGGAGCTCCGTTGTAGATATCAGCACCGAATAATGCTCACAGAATATCAAGCAGCATAATGGAGAGAGAGAGAGAGAGAGAGCGGTTTACTTTGGCAACACTCATTCTCATTGCCTTTAATTGTTGTAATAAATTTAGTGTAAGTCTTTCAGTATTCCTAGGGTGTATGGAATTATTATTTTTTTTCTTATCTTTTTTTCAAGTTGTGTTTGTGTACTATATCTAATATTTTGTTCAAGTAGGTTGTCCTTTATTGTTCATGAGATACCTGTTGGAGAATGACTATCCTCTGAATGAATTGAATGTAATAAGCCTTCGGAAGGGAGATTTTCTTGAGAATGGAAGTACTTTGAGACAACGAGTTCCATGATTGTGATGATAAAGTTTTATGTGTTCAATATTTGTTTTGTGTTTAGAAGTATATATGTTATTCGATTTAGACTAACAGCTATATATTCCTAATACTACATCTTATTTAATTTCATATAAATGGATTTTTTTATATAATAATTTTTTATGAAATAGAATTCAGAGAAACAAGGCTGTTGTGCGTAATAGTATAGTAGGGTATTCAGGGACAATGTTTTTTGTTCAATGTAAAAATTTTTCTTACTCCTGTATGATGTTCGTGAATATGTATTTAGACTATCAAAAGACTATCAATATTTGACGGCATGTGTTTTAGAGGTATCATACTTCCAGTGTATATATTTGATAAGATGCAAATGGATTATTCCGCAGCACCTGCTGGTGTGGGCGGCTGTTATTCTCTTTAATCTGACTTTGAAGTTTCAATGTCCATTAAAGAAATTATGATCAATACGCGATTCCTCTCTCCTCTCTCTCTCTCTCTCTCTCTCTCTCTCTCTCTCTCTCTCTCTCTCTCTCTCTCTCTCTCAGTTACGGTGTAGGCTTAATATCTGTATTTATTGTCATATCTTTTCATCTTTTATCACTCGGATCTAAAGGAATTTGTCCATCCATATATCGGGATATGATGTCTAAATAAGAATTTTGGATGAGCGATGAAAACGGCTATGTCTTTGCAATTTTTTTTAAAGTAATTGTTGTTGCCGAAGAATATGAAGAATCTTTTCGATGATGACGATTTCATGCAAGAAAGGGAAAAAAAGTATTTTATTTCCTAAGCCGCAGGAAGAACAAAATGGTGATGCAATCACCAACGGATGTAGATCGTTAACGTGCTCACTTTACATACAAGCCTGCGTAGTTGGAAGAATAGAAGCGGTTGATCTGTATAGGCATTTAGGAGTAAATATGACAGACGATGGAAGGATGAAAGAAGTTGATTGCGAGTCACAGAAAAGTGAAACAAGGAAGGCATTCGGGTGTGTGCAAACGTCTGGGAAGGGACTGGGAGTGCCAGTGAAGGCAAAGATTGGACTTCAGGAAGGGACTGTCCCATCTCTAGTAAAGCTCATTATGAATATTGAATACCGAATGAAATGAAATGTTGAGGTTATTGAGAAGAATTGTTTAAGCAGTATACGAGCAGAAAGATTTGAAAAGGTTAAGGGTGCAGACATACATATAGGAAATGTTAAACATGTTATCGTAGAAGAAAGGATGAGTCACTGTTGTCAGATGGTCTGGTCAGTTAGAAAGTGCGTAGGATGATAGTTTTATGAAAAATATTCAGTTCGAAATTGTTGGGGGAAGAACGAGAGGGAGACCTAGGAGTGAGAGAAGTATTGAATAGAAATGACATGATTATCCAGGAAGCGTGAGTATAACTGAGGTAGATATATACAGTATATATATATATATATATATATATATATATATATATATATATATATATATATATATATATATATATATATATATATTGTTTGTGTGCGTGTTTTTTTCTTGCTTTTCTGGATAAATCCTGTATACGGCGAATGTTTTTCTGAATGTTTTTCATAAGTAAGAGCTAGGTTTGGAAAACTCTAAGGTTGTAGGCTTTTCGTGAGCTCTTATATAAGACTACAAAAAAATCTCGTTCTTCTTATGACGCGCACTAGGTCGAGTTAGATAGGGTACTTTAACCATATGTATGTTTTGACTTTTTTTAAATGCACTAAAATAATGTTTGTTTAATTATATCTTTCATAAGCAGCCTTGAAGTATACACTTTGTGTTTCTCTTCCTGATAAGAAAGCTGATGGGTTAATGTCCTATTTTCCCGAATGTTTTACGTACATTTTCTCTTTCCGAAACTACTTTAAATGATTTCCCTATCATTCAGGAGCCGACCTTGCAGAGTTTGTTTCAACATTTTACTAAAGTGAGTATATATGTTAATTCAAATACTGTAAAGGAAAATAATTCCCGTGCTGTCATTTTTTAAAGATTCATTTAAGTGTCATATCTTGAAAGTAGCCTTTATCTTCCTGTCAAAATCTTCGTGGAAAGAATCATGACCACAGATCGAGCAGATGAAGTCAAAGATTTATGGCTTCCGAGATCTTCATGAGTCTCACTACCGGCCCTTTCAGAAAGGGATTCATAGATTATTTACACCAATAAGAATAGTCTTAGAAGTCATGTATTTCCTCAGTCACTTTTGGAGGGTGAATTTCCCCGTGATGTGTATTTAATGTGCACATACAAAAAATGTTTATATAACCGATGCTGGAGAAAGGAATATAAATTTTCGCCTGTGAGACCAGCACAATTCTCTGGCTGGATAGGGGTGGTTAAGAATGGGTAGGAGGGTAGACTCACTGGTCGTGAGAATTGCCAGGCGTCCCACCTGGAGATGAATGGCCTACTTTATTCGAAGGCCATAACTTGGATTTGGTAATGCGGCAACTCTCCATAAATTACCCACAACACTTTATTGATGTTCTTGAATTGAGCAGACGCTTGGCTTGATACGGAATTTAGAGCCCTTCAGAAATGGACGTCCTTCCCGTCCCACGTCTGCCCATTCGGTGTCGAAAGTCTTGTGTTTGTTCGGATTAACATTTAGTCCTTGTGTTTCCGTGTCTAGTTAAGCTTCAGTTTCTCTCTCTCTCTCTCTCTCTCTCTCTCTCTCTCTCTCTCTCTCTCTCTCTCTCTCTCTCTGGATATACCTTATATAGTAGACATTCCAGCCCGACGGTTTTCGTATCAGCGACTGGAGCGTCAAAGCGACCTTCATATAGCCTTGACAAAACGTACACCAGGTGTGGTTTTTTAATAAGTACAGAATGCTTATGTGGCTTACAGCCTCTAATGGCAATTGGGAAAATGAACATTCTTTTAGAAATAAAAATAATTGCATTGATATATTTTCGATATGTCATAACTTCAACATAAGATCTTGCATAATTATTGGAAAGAATTTCTCTATCTTATGCCACAGACCTATATTGAGCATTTAAGATACATATTCTTTCTAATTTGCTTCGTTGACATTGTAAGTTACCATAATGACGAAAATGAATGTGTATGAATCGGTAATAATAGAAATAATTGAGGTTGTATTCGTGCAGTAGTACGGTAGCTCCATTCTTATATAAGTGTGCACATCAAGAGTGGGAAAAGGTTTGCTTAGCCATAAAGATAAGACATAACTAGGTGCGCTAAATTACTTTGACAGTCAGTAAATGGGGGAATTTATTTAGACGTCAGGTGGTTTGAGTGCAAGATGATAATAGGTTCATGACAGTGGGAGAGTTTTGGTGTAGCACAGCAAATGCATGGAAAACACGACTCTCAGGTACTATGCACTACTGTTGTTTATGCAATTATTTGAAAGACTGATGAAGATTATATATATAAATATACTACACACAGGCGTGTGTACATAAACAAGCAAATTTTATATAGAAACGCCTGTCTTTCTGTTGTGTTTACGTACCATTTGACAAAGACTATTTTTTTTCATTATTTTAGTCATCAGAACAGCACATTTTACTTCACGAAATAAGGATTTATATACAGATATTTTAAAGAAACTAGAAAGACTTCACCCTTTGCTTGATAATCGTTTTTGGGCGAATGGTGCAGATGTGCTTAGCCCTGGCGGCTGCAGCTTGAATGTTCCACATTTGGACATAAGAGCAACAGGTGCGAATGATTTCAATATGCTTTTAAAGATACACATCCATTCGAGTCATATCTTATAAGGAAAGAAAGGACCATGGGAGCCTGTTTTGGGGCTTCCGTCATAGCTCTGAATTTTATTCTTGTTTTTGTTACTTTAGGTTTTCTTTTCTGCAAGGATTCATTTTCTTAAATGTTTTTGTATCTTTGAAAAACAACATTAGAATAAATCCTGTACAATGACGGTGGTTTGTATGTAAATTCTGTACCTTTGCTTGTTTGGAATTGTGTGTATATGGGCTTACATTGATGGAATAAATGCGGAGTAAAATGTAGACTTTTTGATTGTATTTCCAAGTTTCTAGTCCTGTACCTGACATTTTCAGACTCGAAGCCTTCCGAGCTGGTTTTTAACTCTTGACAGCTTTAGTTGATTCCGGCATCACTTTATACGAATTATGAAGAACGCCAATATTTTATCAAGCAGCATTTTCAATACCTTTCCCTGTTTGGTGTAGACAACAAAGAATGATGAGATACTTATTTGTCACACACACCCATACATACATATATACATACATACATACATACATACATACATATAGATATATATATATATATATATATATATATATATATATATATATATATATATATATATATATATATATAGTGAGTATATATGTAACGTAAAATGGTAGGTTGTGACTGAAAAAAGAGAAAGATAACTCTGTAATTTCCCGAACACATTTTTTATTTCCACCCCAAGACATGAAATGAATACAAGTTAAAATGGATTTCCTTTTTTTTTTTTTACCAACACGCGACAACGGCGGGATTTACCGTATGAAACCTTTTCTATTGTTCGTAAATTTTCTTCTCTCGAATTTATTATAACGGAAGTGATATTAGCTAGCTCAACAGCTCACTGTCTGTATGGAAAAATTCCGTGATTTTATGTATACTTTTTCCAATTGTTAGAAAAGCCTTTGTTAGTAATTTAGAATTGCCTTTTATTTCCTTTTTATTAGTTCCAAGGTTTTTTTTACTATTAGTGGCTTTCATAATACATCTTGATTTACTCTGAAATGTAAGATATACTCCCGTTAGATAAATCTGCCGCAAAATTTAGCTTAGACATTTTCATTCCATCCTGCCTGCATCGCTGGAATTTTATATCGTGCATTGTTTTCCAAAATGTGATTGCAGTGTAAGAGAGATAGTGAAATATGGGTAATGTTTTCCGTAGAGTTGTTATTCTTGGCTACTAGAAAACCAGGATACGGTATTTGTTTTTCCTTTTACAAGATGCACCTTGAAGTCGATGCATAAACTAAAAATCCAGGCAGCTCTCATGATTTATAAATAGTTCCTTGGTACAGAATTTTCATATATAGTTTTTACTGTTTTTATACATTATGTAAGGTGGGGGTATATGTGCAGAATCAATGAAGAAAATAAGAATGCCATAATGTCATGTAAATATGAAAACTTCAACACACAAGAATGAAATCTTTTTGACGGCCATTTTTAAAAATTTGTTTTTGCTCTCTCATATTTGATTAAGATTAAAGTGAAATTCAGCTGTTTTCATGGATAATTCCACGCCGTGTTTAAATCAGGAATTTTCTGAAGGCTTTCGCAGTGACGATTCTGTCGACTCTTACTTCATAGGTTTATTATATTCCAGGTAGACAAGAAGTGGGGCAGCAATAAAGGAAAGAAATGTAAAGTTTGTGTTTTATTCACAGTTGTAGTTATTAACATTAACGAGTATTATAACCAAAGAAATGAACTTTGCAGGTGTTCACGATTTTTTTGGGGGGGTGGGGGTTGGTGCGGTTTGCGGGTTACTGTGTAGTAGCGGTACAGATGAGATATGATTGTCAAGAGCCCCTTTGATCATTCTTGCATCCTGTCATATTCATGCAGACTTTTAGAGGATAATCCATTTAAAACTTACTCTTTGGAACTGAAACTCCTTGATCCTTTCTTAATTAAACCATCTTGGAGTCCGAAATTAAAAGAGAATGATCTTATCCAGAAAAATTCCTGCTGACAGGAGAGAGAGAGAGAGAGAGAGAGAGAGTGAGAGAGAGAGAGAGAGAGAGAGAGAGAGAGAGAACTTAGCTACAGTTCTCGGGTCCAAAACCGTTAATGCTTCGGGTGAAAAACAGAATAAAAGCAGCACAAAAATCTCGGTGTTGTACGTCAGAGCCTTTTTTTTTTCTTTTCTCTCGCTGCTTTTTTCCCTAAATTATTCCACTGAGGACTTTTCTCCGTAATGGCATGGCAGTGCTTCTCTGACTCCTTTCAAATTCATCTGGCCAAAGAAATTAAATTCCCGTTTTGAAAAGTCATTAGGATTCTGAGACCTGGCTTTACACAGAGAACATTAATGATCCATTATTGTACGCTCTTTCATCTTCTCGCTTCTTGCTACTCTTTTTTTTTTCTTTATTGTGTTTCTTTTGGCGTTCGTTTAAATGTTACGGAATTCTATTTTTATTCTCTTACATATATTGTTTCTTCCTTTGTCCCTGTGGCGCTGGTAACTTTATGTGTGTGAGTGTGAACCCATAGTACACGAGAGAGAGAGAGAGAGAGAGAGAGATTCACTTTGTCTTCGCACTCTGGCATTCCATATTGCCTTCTCCGCCATTTTATGCTTCCCCGTTTCCTCTTTCCCCTCTTTGTACTTTCCCTTCCAATTTCTTTCTTCATTTCACTTCTTAGTTCCCTTTTCTCTTTGTCTCTCCGCTCCCTCTCTCTCTCTCCAAGCTAAGCATCTCTTCCCTCTTTTCGCTTTACTTAGCAAGTTGGCTAATCTCCTGCCGGCGTTTTAGCATTTTGCATGTTCCTGGGTTTTCTTCCTCTTTATTTTGATTTTGATTTGTCGTGGAAAACGTGAAGAATTCTAGCCCAAAGGTTGAATTTATAATTTTCACAGATGGTTTAACATGGTTATTTTAACTCTCTCTCTCTCTCTCTGTCTCTCTCTCTCTCTCTCTCTCTCTCTCTCTACATCTGTCCTTTTATTAACTGTCTCTCCCCCTTCGTACATTGGCAGTGTTCGTCCTGTGATTTCCCCTTCGTCCCTCAGCTTCTGTTTCCATTCCCTATTCCGGTCTTTATTAGTCTTTATTAGAATTGTTTCCGTTCCCTTTTTCGCTTTAAGTGATCGCTTCCAGTTTTGCTTCATTTGGCTTTTCATTTTAATTTTTGAGCAATTTACTTTGCTTGAAGCAAAAAAGGCGATTTTTCAGTTGCAGCAGTTAATTGATCAAGTCATATTGACTTGAAGCTTATCAAGATGAGAATCCTTGTTTACAATAGACATTAGATTTGGTAACTTTTATTATATATAATATATATTATATATATATATATACACACATATATATAGTATGTATATATATATATATATATATATATATATATATATATATATATATATATATATGAGCTTGCTGGCACGCGCTACGTTTTCCTGGAACCTGGCTGCTGTATCCCTACCTCCTGATCCCCCTCCACCTGCCTCCAATAATTCGGGCGGACAAACAGGCTGGCAGGAGGAGGGTGGATGTCTCCTACCCTCCCGTTCCCCTGCCCACCCTGCCCTGCACCTGGGCGGGACAAACCGGTCTGCAGGCGCAGGGTGGCTGTGTCATATCTCCCCTACTGTCACCCAGGGAGGACAAACAAGACCACTTGGATTTTATTATATGAATATATAATTATATATATATGTGTATGTATGTATATTTATACATTTTGTGTGTTTGTGCAGGAGGCTTTTCTGTCATACAGTTCTAAACTTGACTAGCAGGGTAATTCTCTATTGTAATGCCTTTATAGCATCCGTGATTTAGACATAATAACCTGAATATGTAATGTTCCTTTGATGTTATTAAGCTTGATTATGAGATTTACCTCTTTGAAAATGACCAGAGAGATGAGGTCAACTCTTGTTTTATGCAGTGACTGTGACGTGACGAGAAAAGTTACTACGATAAACCTGCGTGACATCAGCTTTTGTGCAGATGTGAAATTCGCGTTCTTTGCTGTGATTTTAAATAGGCAGGATGGTATAATGAATTCTTTTGACATATGGACAGTACAGCTTATAATAGAAATTCTGTTACTGTGGGAATTATTGCTTAATTCTCTATTAATATATAAACAATGTCCTTGTGTGTTGTGTTTTACATATATGTTGAGGTACGTAGTTAACTGTTAGCTGTCACTGTTGCAAGTATTGTCAGTGACTTCTTTTGCGTAGCATCTCTGTGAGGTGTATAGCAAACTTTGAGATTGAAATGGATAAGACTGTGCATAGACAGCGTCGATTCCTAACCTTGTGTATTACATTGTGTTAGCTTGTATTCCTAACTTGGCCAAATTGATCTCATCAATTTCGTCTTTCACCTTCTCTCTTCCTCAGCGCCTCTCTGTCCAGTCCCCTGCTCATCATATACATATATATATATTTTTTTATGTATTTTTAGATTCATGTAGTTCCCTCGTTCTTGTGTCCCCTTTCATTCTCCCCTCGCCTTGGCTCCTGTGATGGGGTTGTTTGGCTATTTTGTGTCTTTGATGCTCCTGTCATTCGGGTTATTTTAATTAATTTTCATGTCGAAGCTGATTCCCTCTAGGTTGATAATGGGATCCTTAAGTGAAATTCCTTTGCTAATTAAGCGGCTCTTGCAGCCTTTTCCCCCAATACGGTTTGTTTGTGAATTGTTCAAGGGGCGCCGTTTCCTGCATCATCTCATTTTCACAGGGCACAGATTGTGCGGTTTAACCACCGTAAAAGAAAACAGTCAAATAAAATACAGCTCTCAAGTGCCGCAAGTCCGAACAGTTTCGAAAGCTTTTGTCGAAATTTCTCACATTTCAGCAACGCCATTCAATAACGAAATCCCCCCCTGAAGTAGAGCCATCTCTCCCGAATCTCTCTCTGGCAGCAGCGCTAAGAGTTTTCAGTCACGAGCATCATCGGTTTTCGTCTCGAACTCGCAAGATTCAAGAGATAGCGTTTGGGAACGCTTTTGCGCGTCCTTTTGATGCGTTATTAGCTTCGTTATTCTTTTGCATGAACCGCCATAACTTTCACCTCCTTATGCGCCTTTTTTTTTTATCGTCGCATCAAAGGAGCGTCCCATTTGCAATATCCGATTGCTCCTCATCTCGCTCCCAATTTATATTCGTCGCCCGCGATATTATCCGCTTATTTTCCGTCGTTATTTCCTTTGCCCTTCGTCTGTATATACGTTCCTCTATTATTTACTCTGTACGCGTAACCACATATTCTATGTTAACGACCCACTTAACGCGTGTTTGTTTTGTAGCTGAGGAAAGTCAATATATTGAGGTACGTAGATGTTAGCAGTATTTGTTATGAAGTTTAAACTATATATATATATATATATATATATATATATATACACAGTATATATACATGTATGTATGAATGTGTGTGTGTATATATATATATATATATATATATATATATATATATATATATATATATATATATATATATATAGAGAGAGAGAGAGAGAGAGAGAGAGAGAGAGAGAGAGTTACCTCAGTCCAATCAATATTGCCAGTTCTTTCCTAGATCGGATCGATCTAGAAGACGATTTTCCCTCAGGAATGATGGGATGGATTGTGACCTGCGAGGGATATAGTAATGTTGTTATTCAGGCTGGCGAACACTTGGGGGGGTTGCTGATTGGATGATTAGTGTTTCATTCGGGGCCACTCATGGTTCCTGCCAGAAGCACCTCCCAGCTGTAACTTTCTCGTCAAAAGTTTAGCTTCTTGAGGATCGCGGTTTTATCGGTAAACATAAAGCGACGTCATAAAAGTGAGGTAATCTGTAGCTTCCGTAAATGGAACTCCTCCGGCCGTCCGCTTCTGCGTTGTGTTCGTTTTGTGGAATAGAATGTCGCCGCGTACAT
>NC_089752.1:12653000-12708000 GCF_040412425.1 Macrobrachium rosenbergii | reverse complement strand
ATTTCTCCAGTTATAACCAACGACGTCGTTATGTTCTGTTGTAACCGAAAACACTCGTCAAATGTTCTTTACATTTACGATGTGCAGTAAATTATGAAGTAAAAGATAAATTTTGATAAAGATTGAGCCTCCCAGAGATCATGTTTGACGCAGATGCATAACATGATTTACAACACGCAGCTCGCTAGAAATAATGTGATTATGACTTGCCAGTGTTGTCATCTCAAATCTTAGAGATTAGGGAACTTGTGTTGAAAAGCAGGCATCATTAATTTATGTCTCCAGGTACATCCTGAATTGCTCCTGAGAGAGGCATGTGATTGTTATTTCCATTACAAAGCAGAGAACAACTCTTTTATTTTTTTTTTACTTGTATAATCAAAACGGGCACCTGAAACAGGGCATCACCCTTCAAAATAGAGATGCTGTGTGTGTGTGTGTGTGTGTGTGTGTGTGTGTGTGTGTGTGTGCGCGCGCGCGCGTGTGTAGTAAGTGCATTATATATTCTGATGTGAGATTACCATAACAAATGATCAAGTATACAGAATTTTATGTGATGAATAGCAACGCTTAACCCCCTACCCACACATGACACATATTATATATATATATATATATATATATATATATATATATATATATATATATATATATATATATATATATATATATATATATATATATATATATATATATATATATATATATATATGCCCTTGTCTCAGCCACATTCATACTTGTAACTAATGAAAGCCATGTGCAGAAAATTCCACAGGATTAGTAGCTTCATTCACTGGGGTGCTTCTATTTACGAGAAGAAGTATCTGAGCCTAAGAGGAACAGAACAGACTATATTATCTCTGTTGGTAATAGAAGTGAGATGTTACTAAGGTTTTACTGTTGTAGAGGCTTGAATTTGATAATCGACGTCATTAAGCTCAATGAAAACTGCTTCAAGATTAACCTGCAACAGAAAGCTAAACGAACAGAGAAAGAGGGGCAAATGGAATAGGGAGTACGGAATATTTGCTGATTAATTATTTGTGAAGTTTCCGTGCAACCTGTTCGGCTCTGGACTCAGAGAAGGTTAATGAGGAAGAGTAGAAGAACTGGATAGCGAGATGATGAAATCAAGGTAAGGGATTAATGAGGATTTAAGGATTTAAGGATTTAAGAGGAAGAACAAGGAAGGTCAGGGAAAAGAAGAAAAGAAAAAGTTTATTGGGTTAGTAATGTTTGAAATTTGTGCGTTAAGAGTCTAAGTAGATAATGATGTTAACGAATGTTGACACTGGGATGGGGTTTAAGAGCAGGGAGATGTTGAGGAAGAAAATGATTGGAATAGGGAAACACTTTTGAAGATTAGGGGAAAAGAGAAATTGAAAACACTTTTCAAGATTAAGACAAGAGGTGCCAATGTAGGTATATAAAATGCTGTTAGATTGTTAAAGATAGGATTCAGATGTGATGGAATGTCATGTTTATGTAACAAACTTTGATGAATTAGCCTTCGGTTATGTAGATGAGTAAGGAAAACCGTACGAAATGTAGTGACATTGCAAAATAATGGTGAAGCGTCGGGCCGTGATGATAGATGAAAAATGATTAACAGTGATATGCTACAATTAATTGTGTTTTAGATTGAAAAACAGATGGTTAATCTTTAACGGAATATAATAGAGGATCCTTAAAAAATCTGGCCTTTTAGTTATTGTATGTGATGGTGCTGAACACTAAATACAACTGATGACTGGAAATCGCGGTATTTGAATGTCAGTTTAGGGAATGAAAATAGATTATTTTAAGCAATAGCTAGAGCTCATTGTAATCTGTTGATAAATGTCGAAAGAGTATGTTATAACAAGCCTATGAAAATAGATGTTGGCCAACACAGTAATCACTTTCGTATAAAAGTAGGCCGAAAAAGAAAGTGGTTTATTTACTCATAGATTTTAGCTGATCGAGGAGTTTAAAGAAATCACGTTCGGTACAAGTGCAGTTTCCTAAGACAAAATAGGATGTGAATTGAGTGTGCAAGGATGAATGATTGTCTGTAGGGTTATTTGGACTTGACATAGTAAGGAGACACTACAGAGTTGAAGAAATTATTTTTGAGATATTAAAAATGTTACCAAAAGTGAAAAAAAAATCCTGAAAAGAGATGCTGACAGCATCGGAAATACGAGAAGAATGAAAACTAGAAAGTTGACACGATTGAGATTATGAGGAGAATCGAATCGAAGATGCTAGTAAGATATTGATTAAGAAGCAGCCTGTTGACGAGATGTAGGTTGTTAGTAAAGTGGGGGCTGAAATGGTAACAACTTTGCACTCTTCATAGATTAGGAGGGAGTTAAAGTGCCCGACTGTTTAAGGCAGTATTATGACTGAAGTGAAGGGAATGAAAGAAGTTGAATATTTTGCGAAATATGACACAATTACTGCACGAACAATAATGTTAAATGTACGTGAGAAATATAATTATGGCCTGTCAGTTATGCAATGAAATATGATAAAGCTTGGGAAAAGGTGTACGGGAGTATAATAAAAACAATAAGAAGAAAATATAACTACATGACTATATGTGGAAACAGTAGCAAAATATCCTTGAGAATTTGTAATGTTTTGGATCAGTGGTACGCGGGTCAAAACAATACTGAATTATTGAGTTCATTACCATAAGAGAGAGGAAATATCTGAACATCGGCGGGGAACCACAAAAAGAAGATGCCTAATCGAATGCGTTCCAGGAGCTTATGTACGATTATTCTAATGTGCTGATGATTTTCCAACGTATAGATTGAAAAGTGTCACTCCGGATTATTCCTTCGTTCTGAAGTGGAAAGCTGGTTACTTACTTAACGTTTCCGTGAAGCCTTTTGCTGTCAGAAGAGGTATCATTTAAGTATGGAATGGGAATATAGCCGAATGGTTACATCCCTGAAAGTCGTCAGTCCGCACTGTCTGCCCGCGATCGAATCTTCAAGGTGCCGAATCGTTTATCAATTAAAGTTATCGCTTTGATATTCCCGAGGTTAAGCAAATTGGACATTAAACGACATTTGTAGCCTTTATGAATATAAAAGTAACGGTGCGTGTGATTAAAATGCGTAAACACACACGCACACACACACACACACACACACACACACACATTATATATATATATATATATATATATATATATATATATATATATATATATATATATATATATATATATTATATATATAAACAGAATACAATGAAGTACATACTCAGAGCAGTGTACACAGAGCAAATAATGTGTGCGCGATATTTAGTATATTTGCCCGCACAGTCTTCATGAGAATGGGGAAGCAGTTATTGATGGTAATTCACCTGGGATGCCTCTGCAAACACTAGATGTTGGTGCTTGATGACACTTCAGTTTGAAGTCCTGGAGCAGCATTGGTTTGCTTCCTCAACGACGCAGTTCAATAGACTAATATTCAATATATTGATGATGGTCGGCTGCCTAATTGTTATTAAAACCGTGGCCAGGTAGATGATAGTCTTGCGAATGAAGAAGGGACGCAAACTGCGCAAACCAGAAGAGAGAGAGAGAAGAGAGAGAGAGAGAGAGAGAGAGAGAGAGAGAGAGAGAGAGAGAGAGAGACTCTTAGAACACCCAAGGAATATACTCTGCTAAGTAGAAAATTGATGTAAGTAGAAAGCTGCTGTTTGCAAGAGAAATGGGAAACAAAAGCTAATGGTGAAAAGGGTCAGATGCACAAGGAAATTAATTCCAGGGAAAATAGGGTATAAGAATAGGCGTTATAGAAGACGAGGCACAGCTGAGAAGGGGGATTAGCCAGGAGGCGAGTGTTTAAATTAAGATGGTACAGAGGGTAGGAGGAGCCGAGGGTAAGTAGCTCGAGGGGATTTGTAAATTACAAGAGAGAGAGAGAGAGAGAGAGAGAGAGAGAGAGAGAGAGAGAGAGAGAGAGAGAGAGAGAGAGAGAGAGAGAATGCGTACCTCGGTAAGTACGGAAAGGTAGAAGAGCTAAGAGATAAATGCAAATAATCATAGGTAACTGCCGGTGCAAGTAATAGGGGAGATAGAAAGAGACATTCCCTTAAAAGAGGATTTTCGAGTCTTTATGTGCCTCCGTGATAAAGAGTCTGGAAGGACTGTAATCGCTAACGGAAAATGAGAAAACAATCCGTGCCTTTGGAACTTCCCTAACTATTCCTTCCTTTTAATTGGAAATATGGCTTATGGCGAAGATTTCTGTAATGTCCTTAAAAGCGCACCCAGAAGGCACTGAACGTGCCCCACTGAAATACTGAAGAAAAGAGGAAATTCCGTCTTTTGATATTCGAATAAAGCTCTTCCCAATTAAATTATGGGAAGGCATTGGTTGCTTCATACGCTTCAAGAGTTCAGCACAGCCTGGGCTTCTTCCCAGTCAAAAAGTCTTTGTGCTTGGAAGTTCAATCTTTTCTTAATGCCGGTTGTGTTCTTGAGACTTCAAAGGCCTTTCTTTCATCTTTCAGAAGTCTTTCATTGGCCAGTTATTCAAGATTGACATTATGAAGATTTTTAGTCCATATCCATATAATGTGATATTTTATTTTATTTTGAGTACAAAGTTATTGTCCCCTCTGGCAACAGTTAGTAAACGCATGGTGAACTCAATAATAGTTAAACCGCCAAGAAAATTATTGCATTAATTTTGCACATAGGAAGCAACTGGTTTGTACGTCTGTACGTGTTTCTATTATATATCATAATTTTACTTCAACAGGATTACTGCTTAATCAATTCTTAATCAATTAACTATATTTATTGTCATTATTCTTTAATAATCTGACGTTTTGATTCTTGAAATGCCTTTAGGCTAATCTTGTTATTAATAGATCCGACTAAGTACAATTAAAAGTGGCCTTTTGTCTTAGGTGAATATTTAGGACTTGAAATTGTTCGAACAATAGGGAACTTCACTACCTGTCAAGCGAAGCGAAGGTTATCGAAAAAATCGGTCCATAATATTTAGCAACAGCTAAGAAGACAACTTATAGGTCTGTTTAATAATTATCTCTCTCTCTCTCTCTCTCTCTCTCTCTCTCTCTCTTTACTAACTCTTCAGATATAAGAACTTTGTATACGAACGTACGTAGATGTAAACTTGCTCAAAGACTTCCTTAATAAATGTGCTATACATCAGGTCTTGTATTTGTGATCAATATGGTTTGCAGATCACGAATCATTTAGACACTGCACATATATATATATATAGATATAATAACATATATATATATATATATATATATATATATATATATATATATATATATATATATATATATATATATATATAAATTAGATCATGGATCATTTATTCACAAACTAATATATATATATATATATATATATATATATATATATATATATATATATATATATATATATATATATATATACATATACTTTTACAGGTGCTGTTTTTGGATATTTAAACAGTATTGTGGGATCCAGCCTACTGGTCTTGTGCTGACTACCGATGTTCAAGGAATTAACAAATAAATATATACGTACATGCATATATATATATATATAATATATATAATATATATATATATATATATATATATATATATATATATACAGTATATATATATGCGTGTGTGTGAGGGGTTTTCGTCCATGCGCGTTGCGTATGTGCAACATGTCATATATGTGCTAAACGATATTTTGAAAGATGTTAAGTAAACCAATTTCTCTTAATACAATAATCATTCGCCTAGATTCTAGGTAATGCACCAAACAAATTCAGGATTTACACGTATCTCTCTTTACCTTGATCTTAGGTTTTTAAATCCACCCTTTATGAAATGTGACCAAACTTTCTTCAAGATAGTTAAGAGGCTCTTTGCTGTCATCGCTTCACATTGAAATTCCCTTGGCGGCGGCGAATTCAAGTACGGGATTGAGGCTTCCTCGTGACAGTTCGCTGTCCCTAAAATACGAGCGTAATTCTAGCTGAGTGACGATCATCATGCAAACAAAGACAGCGTAATTGCTGCATGAAACATGAAGCTGAGTCTCATTCATGATCATGAAGTCTTATTTTGTTCTTTGTCTTGCCGATATTCAAGGAACGGCAACCTGGTAAATTGCATTTATGCACGCACCGCCGCTAACGACTGTTGCTTCTAAATCCGATCAAACAGCCGAATTCTGCTTCTCTCTCTCTCTCTCTCTCTCTCTCTCTCTCTCTCTCTCAGTCAGACCAATGTAGGGTACTGGAATGTTTGAGTCTATTCGGCAGGCGATCCTTTTTATGTCGGCTAACTAATGGTACTGGAATATTGAAGTATCTTCTGCACGTGATCTAACATTGAGCACTGGAACATTACTTTTACCATGGAAGTATGTTGATGCAATGACATTGATATCAGTGCGGCCGAATGTATAGTCTTCTATGCTGGCCTGGATATTTTTTTTACTTCAAATTATTCAAGCTATGAATTTATTTTGTGTTCTTGTTATATTTTTTCACAAGGGCCGAAAAGAAACGCCAGAAATTTACAGTATGCAGTGATCCGATAATTAAAGAATACGTGCGTGACAAGCGAAACATTTCACATTTTCTCGGCAACAGTGCTTTTTTAGACTTCAAAAACTTTCGGAGAATTGAAAATTTCCGTGCTTGTAGAGAATTAAAAAGGTGCAAATTCCTGGGTTAGCCAGGAAGTAGACTTGTGTTGTTTTTTCTCTCGTGGTTCGTTTGTTTGTGTAGCTTTGATACGTTTAGTTTTGTAAAATTCCGTTTTCTTATATATTTTTTACATATCAAATTTTTATATTTGGCGTTTCATGATCTTTTTGCTAACTATTTTTTTTACGATGATTATTGTACCACTTGTTGTGATGGGCCATGCTGATTAATTCTCAATGTGAATTTCAAGCATTTCAACTCGCGTGAGATAGGTTCTTGTCATCAAAGGCCCATTCAAAAGTTAGGAAAATAACGATGACTAGTAGTGACCACAATGAAAGGAACGAGACTGATGTCTGTAGGGAAGCAAGTCGCATTTTTGAAACTGTGTTGTCGGAAAATAGTCTTCAATAAAGTAAACCTGTTCCCAGCAGTATGCGAGGACATGTTTCACTGCTATTGATGAGAGTTTGACCTCGCCTGGTCTCCGCTTTGGTTATACTCATAAACATTCATCCTCCCAATTCATTAAATAAGAAATGTATGATTAAACTAACTGGGAATACTTGCTACACTTTGAATATCAGCTGTGTTTAGCCTACTGGCGATTTATTTCTTTCTTTTTTTCGAGATTTTGTTTGATTTCCAAGGTTACGATATTGTTGTGTTACCATCAAGTTGCATAGCAACAGATGTTTTCGAAAGTCAACTCATACATAATCTAATGAAAGCCAGCATGAAGAATTGATCCTATTTTTATTAGTTTCATTGATTTTACTTCAGGATGTTTCTCACGAAATCCCTTAGGGCAGGGGTGAGGTTCATTAGACTTCTAGGGAAAATTGCTCTATAAAATCGTAGTGTTTCATAACATTTTCCACGAAAACTTGGGAATTGTGAGATCTTTGTATTTCAGTCATTTCTCTTATTGATTATTAAGACAAGATTTTATGTGTCGGACGTGCAGGACTCTCTCTCTCTCTCTCTCTCTCTCTCTCTCTCTCTCTCTCTCTCTCTCTCTCTCTCTCTCTCTCTCTCTTCCCCTGCAGTTTTGTTATACGCGTCAAAACTCCTTGAACAAAATGAAGAACCTGTAAGATTTTGTGAAACAATACTTGAAAATAATGGACACCTCAAATACTCTAAATCTGCAGAAAACCGTTTTATTCTTCTTTGGAACAAAGGTCGTAGGCCAAGTGACGTCCCTGGAGTCTATCAATTAGGGGCCTCGAGGGGAAAGCGGCTGATTACAGGGGTGGTTACTAACAGAGCGTAGCGAGCTCGTGTAACTAAAGGATTCGTGGATGGAAACGAGTAGTTTTCAATTCTGGGAACACTTCGATGAGGTTTTAAGAAACAGCCTTTGCATCTTGCGAATACGTCTTGCACTTGCATTATAGCCGAACAGCATCAGCACCTTCATAAATATAAAAATTCCTTATTTCTTCGCGTCAAAGCGTTAAGTTTAGTTACTTTTTCAGGGTTGCAGCCGAAATGATTTAGCTTTTGTGTAATTCAGGCGATTATCCCCATGTAAATTGGTTAGGGATTATAAGGCCTCGACTTACTACAAATATGGGATTTGTCGTGACACTACAGTAATACGCCTAAATCGGGTTGGAATATATTGTGCTGTGCCGCCACTCTGACATTACTCTTCCACCTCTCTCCCTCTCCCTCTCCCTCTCCCTTCCCTTTTCCAGCAAAAACTGTTGCTTGTATTACCAGGAAATTTTTTATTTATTCTAAATATCTCTCAGCTTGTGTTAGAAGAACTGCTAAGCTATCTTTTGCAGATGTGTTTTGTCGTTATTCCGAACCCGACAACTTGCGAGTAATTCGTAAGCTTTATACAGGGACCCAGCCTGCTGATGTTACTTCTCTTTTAAAATATCTTACATCTACTTGATCATGGCTCTCTCTCTCTCTCTCTCTCTCTCTCTCTCTCTCTCTCTCTCTCTCTCTCTCTCTCTCTCTATATATATATATATATATATATATATATATATATATATATATATATATATATATATATATATATATATTTACATATATATATATATACATATATATATTGTGTATATATAAACATATGCATACACACATATATATATATGTGTGTGTGTGTGTGTGTGTGTGTGTAACGGTAGGGTGAGAGAACAGGTAAATTACAGAATAGGTAAAAGAAGAAGGAGGTAGCTGGGCGTGTTCAAAAGATTGAGAAGAGACTTGGGATGTGTGTGGAAGCTAAAGTTGAAATGGCGCAGTGTGCGTGTACCGGGACTCTAGCGCTGCTGATGAGTCGTCTGTTTAGGTATAGGAGGCGGCTACTGCTTTGGAAGTTTTCTGCTCAAACGGTTCGTCCTCGATTCAGAAGTTAAAGTGTGAATTGAGGGATGATCGTCACCAAATGTGAATATTTACCTACGTACAGTTTATATATCTATGCAGTGGGATGTTATTGCTTAATGAAGGTTTATTATTCTTTTGTATTTATGCATTGTAATATATACCAGCGGTTTTGCACTATTTTTTCTCTTTTACGATGGAGTGTGTAATATCAGGAACAGCACAGAAATGCATGTATTTCTCTCTAACACTGGTAGTTCAACTCATGTTGGTTCCACGCGTATGCAAATACAGTAGTTTTGTTGGGGGGAAAACGACTCTTTATATTTTGGTTCCCCTAGCTCAGGGAACTAAGAATCGTAATCTTAACAAATGAATCTGTATTATTCGTGTATGATCGTGTTTATTATTATTTATGCGCGTGCGCGTGTGTATGCGTGCGTGTGAGAGGGAGCGGGAGGGAGAGAGAGAGAGAGAGAGAGAAGTGTTGGATTTTCACATATATCCTTTGAATAAAACAAAGGCTATGAAAAAATCAGCAGCGAGTGTGAAACAAAAGAGGGTGGAGGGCATATTGCACTAGTCACTCTTGCCAAGTGCGAGAAAACTCGCCATTTTTCGATTCATTTTAAGTGGATATGGAATTTTATTTCCTAGGGAGGATTCAAGCGTTCATGCTCTACTTGTTTTGCAACTGGGTTTTATGCTAGATCTTTTGTTGGGCTTCATTTCTTTCATTCTCTCTCTCTCACTCTTTCTTTCGTTTCCTATATCAGAATCATGTTGTTGAAAATGGACGTTGCTGCTGCTACGCTGAAATGAGTTCTTTGTACGTGGGCCCCGCGAACACAAAAAGAGAGAGAGAGAGAGAGAGAGAGAGAGAGAGAGAGAGAGAGAGAGAGAGAGAGAGAGAGAGAGAGAGAGAGAGAGAGAAAAGAACTGATATAGCAATTCAAACAAATTGAAAGAAAATGTTCCTAAGAGAAATTTTCCTATTTCATATTTTTAGCTCTTCGAATTCTTTATAGCTATGATGGTATTGTCTGCACTTTCCTTAATTTAAGCAATATAAACCATACTTCAGTGCTCTATAGGGATGATATCAAATTACAATGTGATGCTCACGAGAGACCCGACATTTCGGCCAGAAATTAGTGTGCTCTAACCATCCGTGCCTTTCACCCTTCTCCTCGCCCGTTGTCTCTTAGGGCCGATACAAAGGCCTAAAGCTTCTTCTGAGGAAAGAATTGTTGACACTGTATCTTTAGGGGTTGATTGATGTATGACAAGAAGTTCTCAGAACAGGAAAAGGCTTATTGTGAAGTTGTGGAAGTTGATAGTCCCCTTCAGTTTTTTTATTTATGTCCGTTTTAGTTTTTTGTTGTGCGCAAGTGAATAAATATCATTTTTCGCTTTGAGAGTATACCAATGTTTTTCTTTTTCTGTCGGTAAATTACAGACGAGGTGGGAGTGGAGGAAGCGACGCCACGACAGACGACGGCAGCAAAAGCGACGATAACGACGATGAAGACCACGACAACCACAACCACCACGAAAGCCACAACCACCACGACAACCATCATCACACTCCCCCGTCGCACAAGTCATCGCACCACCACCAATCCAGGTAATGTGCCTCTCCGGCCAGCCTTTTACACCCATCTCCTCTGTCCTGGTTCTTTGAGGCAAATTTTCGGTGGACCGAACAATATGCCTTGGAAGTGGGACTTCATTTCTTGCTGGTCAAAATCAGTTTTACCAGCAAGGATAAATGTGTGTCTAAGAAACCTCCAATGTATAAAATACACTATTTGTTCATATCTGCTAACTGTGATCTAAGGAACGCCGAGGGTTCAAGAGTATAGTACTTGTTTATATCTGCTAACTGTAATTCTCTCTCTCTCTCTCTCTCTCTTCGTATATCTAATTCCTTTTAAACTATTTGCTTTAGTTTCCCATTTAATTTCATTACGGCGTCAATAACCTAGATGTTGCGACGCCCAGTTTTAGTAGCCATAAATCTCTCTCTCTCTCTCTCTCTCTCTCTCTCTCTCTCTCTCTCTCTCTCTCTCTCTCTCTCTCTTATGCCACGTGGACGGAGTGTTGCTTTCTTGTATTTTGAGACTAAGATAGACTATTTTTTTCATAGATATGTTCTACGAACGGTCCCTACTCAAAATGAATTATTGTACTTCTAATTATCAATACTTGATATAACAGTAGAAGCTCACCTGTTAATTGCCTTTCATAACTGCCATTTATTGTTTGCGTCTTTATCAGAGGTATTGAAGCATATAAAGATTATCAGTACAAAATATTCCGACAGTATTCATATATTTTAACCGTAAGGTGAAAAGAGGTCAGGGATTGTAGAATTAAAAACACGGATTTTAAGGATATGAAGAATAATCCGTTACAAGGTTCTTATGGATTTAAGCTCTCTCTCTCTCTCTCTCTCTCTCTCTCTCTCTCTCTCTCTCTCTCTCTCTCTCTCTCTCTCTCTCTCGCAGCAGATCCAGTTCTAGCAGTATGATTTTATTTTCACCAGTTATTTACCTTCACACTGGTCCCCCTTCTACAAAGCGTTTTCCGCTTTTCTTTCCCTGTCAGTTTCATGCATTTTAGATGACTTCGTACAATAGCCGATAAGCTTTTCTCCTCTCTCTCTCTCTCTCTCTCTCTCTCTCTCTCTCTCTCTCTCTCTCTCTCTCTCTCTCTCTCTCTCTCTATAAATAAATGTACATTTAAGGTAGTCACGCACATGTATACTTCAGAAAACTTTAAAAATTCATTTACTTTGCTAATGTTTCTGGAAAGAGGTTGGTGGCCCCATGCCAAGTCCCTACAAAAACAAAAACAAAAAACATATAAGATGTGAGAGCCATAGGAATGTGAATTCCCCCATCGGTCGCCCATCAAGGTAGTGTCCTGCTCAGCGTTGCATACCTTCTCTGTATACACGTTATATGTATTCAGATAGTATTTTTTACATGATACTCCTTCACCACTACGTTTATGTCTCAAGAGAAGGAATTCATCGAGATACGGTTCATTGTGAATATTGGAAAAAAAATAATAAATGCTCTACTGGCAATTCCTTTTGAAGATGTTACACAAACACTGGTTTCACCGGCGATCGGAGAGACTTGTGCACTTTCTTAGTGTTATTTTTAATTGGTTCTCGTCTTGTTATGAATTAAAGTTCCATAAAAGATTTGTGTTGGTGTAAATAAATAAATTCGCATTTCATTAATATTTTAAATGTGAAGAAATGGTTAGATTTAGGTATTTTGAATTGATGGACTCACTGGATGACATGGAATGATGTTTGTTGTTTTGGTGCCTCAGAATAAGCGCACCGATTGCGGTTTAATTCTTACTGCTATGAGAGATTGCCAGATCTTTGGATCTCTGGATGGAGGCGCGTAAATGACGTATCGGGCTTCCTTTGGAAAAGCATTCAACGGAAGGGAAATGGAACTGAGGCAGAGCCGATTAGGCCTGCCTACCAGTGCTCTTAAAGGGACCTGCTGTCTTCTGGACGCGTGAATAATGACATTCTTCCTGCAAAAAGTAATCTCACTCACTTCCGATTCTCTTTTTCTCATGCGGACCTTTTGTATTAACGCGGCCATTCATTAGAATACGTTGCCTGCCATCTTTTTAGATTTTCTTTTTTGGTTGTAGGCTATTGTCAAGGTCTAAATCTTTTCTGATTTCATTTTTGTAACCATTTTACTACTATATATATATATATATATATATATATATATATATATATATATATATATATATATATATATATATATATATATATATATAATATTGCAGGTCTTTCTTTAGTGTCATATATGCCTCTGATATTTTTAAAAAGAATTAGCATTTTAAATGAGACAATACTGTAGTGTTTTTAATCAGTTGTTGTAATAAATGTTTTTGTGATTAATTATTGAGTCAGATCGCTGTTTTTCAGCCTTGAAAATGCAAACAATGTAGTTGTGAAACATCGGCATTAGAATAAACTATCAGCTGTATTGAGTATTCTTCCCTGACGCCCTATGAGTTATGATTTGAGAGCTGCAGCTCTGATGTTGAAGTATATATCTATATATATATATATATATATATATATATATATATATATATATATATATACATACATGTATATATATACACACACACACACATATATATTATATATATATATATATATATATATATATATATATATATATATATATATATATATATATATATATATATATTTATATGCATGTACACATTTTTATGTGCTTGTGGATGTGCATGAATTCAATTATAAAGTATGATTATTTCCTCTTCTTTTGAAGCTTTCTTGTGAAGTAAAAGCTCTTTAAATTACTGTATTGATGACAGATAATTTACATGGTTATATTTTAGAAAAAATTATAAATACGAATGATTAATTTTATACCAAAATCTCTCTGAAAGTCCATGTCTCGGTACTAAAAGTGTGGAGAATTATAGTTATTTGTACGTAGGTGTTCACGTAATTGTTTTGCAAAATTATGGTTGCTGTTTTCTTTGTGCTTATGTTATTGGTAGCTTTTCAAGAAACGTGATACCATTTCAGCACCAATTAAATTTTTAAGGATTTTGATTTCTTTCTTCAAATTTTAATAACCCTTTACACTTTAAAGAAACAATGAATGAAGCTTACAAGAAATAGATATTACGTTTCCTGTCATAGAGGTTGTTTGTTAGTGTTTATAACATTAATAGAATTGCTCCTCTGGTTTTAGACGCTACCCATTCTGCTTCCATTCACGTCAAATGTTTGCATACAATGCATTAAGTTTATGTTTAGTATTAAGCAAGCCCATCATCTTTTTTTTATGTACGGTTGAATCATATATAGCTCAGAAAAGGAGGGAGGGCCTGTGGTTTGAAAAGGATAGGCTTTTTCTTTTACATCCAGTTTTATATTTTGTTTGCATTAGAAGGCTTTCAGTTTAAATTGTACTGTTTCATCATATGTAATGTATCTTACCAGCGTTAATTAAGCGTTCAGTTCTAATCAGACATATTTTAATTCTCTTTCCGTTCTAAAAATTTCAGGCTAAAGAGGTCGTTAATATTTGAATATCTGCTAGTCTAGATTTAGTATATGGATTTGTTAGTGGTGTTTCCAAAAAACTATGCTGACGTGCTTCTTCAAATCTTTCACGCTTCTGGTTACGATTATATACATGCAGTTTTCTTCCGTCCGTTATCTTCTTATACAGTCTTCATGACTTGTAGCGATTCCTTACGTCCAAAGATAAGTTTTGTGAATGACACGTTCATCGCGGCGGAGAGCAATCATCAGTAACAGTTAACAGTTTCTTCTACCCCCACGGAATGGCGTGCGTGACCAAGGCAGGTCACGTGATTTCCAAAACTAATCCCCCGGCCGTTCCTCACCATCCCCTACCCCGTCCCACCCCTCCGCTAAACATTTCTCTCCAATATTTCTTCCTCCTCCCCTTCATTTTCTTCTGACCGTCTTCAACCCCTCATTATATCTGTCCTCATTGCAAAATATGGTGGGTTTTATTTGGTTTATTTATCGATCGTTCTTGCCTCTCGTTTTCAGATTCTCAGCCTGAAGCTCAATACGGATGCGAGTATGCTGTGTATCTTTTGTGTGCCTTTTGAAAGTTATGGTTTCTTATTAGTTATGTACTCAGTTCATATTTTATTTTGTTTTATTTTTTATGTTGATATTTTTAGCACCAGTTTATGATCTCTTTTAATAAGTCAGCCGAACACTCTTGAAAATTTAAATGTAAACGTAATTAAAGTTTTGACACAAAGTCGCCTCTCTTATTTTTATTTACACTTCTCCCTTCCTGTAATCCTCGGTTGTTCTCTTCTCAGGGTTTCGGCAGATTTTTCAGTCTTCGCCATTTGGTTCTTCCCGTGTGGTTTATTTTTTTCTCTTTCTACCGTCTTCCCCTTCTTCCTTTTTTCCCCCTCCTTTCGTAGTTTCCCTGCTCCTTGTCCCCTCGCCTTCCTGCTCCTTTGTTTGTTCCCTGACGTTAAGTTGCTGAGACGTTATTCAGTGCCATCCCTCCCTGCGCAGTGTTCATTTTTATGAACCTTTCTCTTTTGATCCTTACAAGGCACGTTACGGTGCCTATAGATTTAATAGCTCCCTCAAAGGCCTTATGTCCCCTTTTAAGACTTAGACTGCATTTTTAAGGCATTCGCCTTGGAAAGCTCATTATTCACAAGCTTGATTGTAAATTGTTTACACTGAACCTTTTTATTTTAATTACTTTTTTATGTTGAAACACACGGAGAGTCTTCATCTAAAGATGATTTATTGTTTCGCAATATTTATAATGACTTGTTTCTAATTTTAGCTTCAGTGTTTCTAAAGTTGGATCCGGATTAAAGAATAAAAAAGTCTCCAACATTGTAATGACCGGCCTCAACTTGAACAACCGTGATGTTGTCTATTTGATATTGCACTTTAAACTTTTTAAAGTTTAGCTGCTCACCAAATCAATTTACCCACGTCATCAATAACCTTTTGTTATGAGTGGTCGTGACCGCGGTGCCTCCTGGAGGTACTCTTATCATCAGCTTGATTCGAGAGAAAAAGGGAGATAAAAAAAAAAGCCTGATTTCTGTTTCGTTTATGGTAACTTTACGCAGCTGTTTGGTCATTTTCATAAAGGATCATCTTCGCTTCAGACTCCATGGCTTTTTTTTTTTTTTTTTTTTTGTAAATTTTACGAAGAAAATTTATATTCCTCAACAGATCTTTGCATTTGCAAAACCTGTTTGATACTCTCTCTCTCTCTCTCTCTCTCTCTCTCTCTCTCTCTCTTTTCTCAGTGTGAGGATCGTATTTTCCTCTCTCTCTCTCTCTCTCTCTCTCTTTTCTCAGAGTGTGAGGATCGTATTTTCTTCTCTCTCTCTCTCTCTCTCTCTCTCTCTCTCTCTCTCTCTCTCTCTCTCTCTCTCTCTCTTTTCTCAAGTGTGAGGATCGTGGCCTCTTCTTTTCTCTTCTCTCTCTCATCTCTCTCTCTCTCTCTCTCTCTCTCTCTCTCCCTACCACTGTTAGACCTTATTTTCTTCTATGCTTCCCATCATCCCTCGTGTGCCTCCGGTGTAGTATTATTATCACTCGAGTAAACACGGGGCCTCGGAAGTAATCTATCTTGGGCAAACAGAGGCCGACAATCACGGATGAAGGCCATCTTCGAAATTATATTAATGCCATTCTGTAAAATTCCGCTAGGCAAAGGTTACTTTAATCCGGCAGGTGAAATTTTAGATGCATACGGAACGATTCGATTGTATTTTTGGTCGGCGAGTTGTCAAATGACGGAATATTAAAGCTGGTTCTCTTGGAAGTCCACCTCTTTTTTAATGCCATAGGTATATGATATTGCCTGACTGCAATATGGCGGCTATGAATGAAAGGTTATTAAACAGAACGGTATTTAATCCTGACACTCCAAATCGTAAACGTGATGTGAGTTTTAGACAGATTTGTCCGAGGAGAAATGTTTATCCCTTAAATCTTAAAGAAGAGACATTGAGCACGAAGAGTAAAGAAGTTTAAAAGGAACTTTATTGCGGTGGCTCTACTGTGAGTGAGGCCTCAGTCTTCACTCTTTAATGTTAAAGTAGTAGGACCTGACGTTTTGGGGGATCGGCGGGTGATTATGCTGTACACGCCATTGGGAAAGATGAGAGAGCATTGAGGATTTCGGGGAAATGCAATCATCCTCAGAGGATTTAGGCATTATGATTAGGCCTATATTATTATTATATTCAGCGCTGTGAACGAACTTGTTCAGCCTGTGGAGAAAATATTAAAATTGTGAACTTTACTTCATTTTTTTAAAGGTAGAAATGAAAATGATTTTGGAAAAATTGCTTCCGTAAAAGTACATGGTTGTAGTATGGGAAATAAATTAATGGACAACATGTGCTTATTCATTATAATTTCGACTGAATATTGGCGGAAAGTTCAATCTGTTTATCCCTTTTGGGAGAGGTGATTCTCTTTTCATTTGAAAGCGTAGAATATTCATAAAGTAAAGTGTGTCAAAGTAGAGAAGGCCTACTTATCCTCCCAACGTCTATTTAATCCACGGGAGATCCAAAGATATGTCAGCCTTCTGTTGTTTAGATATCTTAATCCCACCAGGATATTGTGTTGATGGATGAGCTGCTCAGAAACAGTGCCGTTGTTGACTCGTCTCGAATGAGGATGTTGCGAAGTTAGATCCCTCGAGGGGAAGAGGGGGGCGGGGGTTCCTTGGACAGAGTGATGAAAGGGGGAAGAGGGTGTTGTAAAGATTTTGTACGGCACTATTCTCCACTCCACCCTCTTTGCTTTTATAGGTTTCTTTTTTTACGGAGTTTTTATTGTGCTTTTTAGATTTTAGCGGAATGTATATATATGTGTGCGCGTGTGTATATATATTATTATATATATGTTTGTGTGTGTATATATGCATATATATATATATATGCATATATATATACACACACACATTACTATATATATATATATATATATATATATATATATATATATATATATATATATATATATATATATATATACATATACACATATATATATTACTGACTTGACGTTTCTCTGGTAAATGAGAATTGAATTGTACAAAGAGAAAGTTTAGACACAAGCACTTCTTTTAGTCCATTTTCAATGAGTATTGAAGGTAATGGTTCGAACACGGTTGCTGGCACGTTTTTAGCATTCCGCTTTTTAGCATTGATATTCTTCTTCAAATGAACTTGAGAACCACTTCGCAGATCCTTCGTTGATGTGGAGTACATGTTAGTCAAAGATATATGGTATCTAGGTACGATTTCATCTTTGAGAGATGTAATTTTACCGTTGTACAAAAAAAGCTCTGTTCATAGAAACGCTCATTAAATTATTTTTCTGATTAAAGATTTGTGTCACCGATCGCAAAAATATCTTTACCGTTGTTCATCCTTCCTATACACAATTGAGTTGCGTTTATTTTGTAGTAATTAAGAAATTTACAAAGAAAGTCTTCCCTTTGCCAACTTTGACGATGCTAAAGCTAAGAAGAAAATTTATTTCTGGCTTAAATGCAAATGTAAGTGTAAATGTTGGGAATTTAGGAAATGTGCATCAGGGTATTTTATAATTATAAAGTGTACATTTACAGTATGTGTTTCTTCAAGCCCCATTGTGAGGCAACACAGAAATGGAATGCATAAAATAACACTTCTATGTAAGCGTTTGAAACACTGAAACATTAATTTTCTGTATGGCGTCACGAATGATACGGAAATTAATAGATTTATGAATAACTATTGTTTTAGCTTTCCTAGTAAATAAGTGAAAATTTCAGTATTTGTAATTATGCAAAGACAAAGTATTCTTTCATTTTTGTTTGAGGGTCAGGCCTCTTTAAAATAAGATCTAAGCTTCGCTGGCAGCGGCTTGTTCTTGACAGAGCATTTTTAGAAAGACCATGACTTCGTTAACGTATGTTAATCCCGTTGATAGAAACATATTCTATTAGGTTTTTTTTATCCGTAAATTCGGGGTCCTCCGGTCCCCTAAAGTTGTAATTTTAAGTAAATGCAACCACGTACTATAAGGTGAAAATAGTAGCGAACTTTTTGTAGCACCATCTTATAATTTTTCTAAGTAAGCTGTTTAGTGTGTGTGTTTAAATTCTATACGTGGTTTCCAAAGAGTCTTTAACTAATGAAAATGTTTTGATGTGTAGTTTTTTGCCCAAGACTTTTTCATGTTTTGTAATCACTTTATAGATTTTTCAGTTACAATAAATGAGCAAGGGCTCACCTTAACTTAGGATGGAATTTTGCTGCAAAACATTTGAAAGAGCATACTGTAGAGCATACTGTATAAGTGTTTTGTGTGAGTGCACACGGGCGTGCGTGCAATATTTACCAATGACAGCTTTGTATACCTACTTTATGAACGGGCCAAATTATACAGAAAAAATCCCAATCTTTAACTGTGGACTTAGATATAAAGACGTGCTTCTCTCCTTATAGGGGTACCTTATCCTTTGGGTATTTGCGTGGGGATTTCTGGTGTCGATACCGCGGCGTGTTAGCTGAAACCCGAGGGCAGGAAGACTTCGGGGGATATTCACGACTGATAATGGAGAAGGAGAGTTAATGAAGCCTTTGAAGGGAGATCTCGTTGGTCTCTCTTGGGAAACCATAGTACTCTCAAGTTTAATCATCAGTTAGTTTTCGTTGATGTCAGAAGGACGAGTCACATTTCATGTTGAAAATAACGTAAGAAATTCTGTTTATGCTTTTATGTTACAGAGTAGATGAGAGAGTTCTGTATAACCATACATTATGTGCGAATGAAAGCTGGAGAGGGTATAGAAGAAATTAGGGAGTATTTGGGGTTTAAACATTCATATGACTGCTCAGCAGAAGAGACAGTATTTGGTTGCTGGGGGCCATGAATATGTAGCCGGCAGGAGTGTAAGGTATTTGATTAACTGACAGTAGAGCATGGTACTTGATTAACTTTGGAACAAACCGTTAAACATTACACAAAACCCCGGAAAGTACTGTATACGTATGCTGTCTATTAAAAAAATGTATTGTGGGCGGGAGCTAACTATTTACACTTGTTACTTGCCCGTAAATGTAAATGTAAATTATGTAACCGGTGAAATATAAAGACAGAATGATGGTCATTTTGAATAAATGGTAAAGCTTCTAAAAAATGAGGTGTCACTATAAGTCAGCATCACTCCCAGTTACTGTAAATCTTGGTCTCATGAAAGATTATGAACAACAAACATGCACATTGTTCTAATGTTAATTTCCACTATATTCAAGAGGTATATTGAAGTATTTCGCAGCATGCCAGGATTGTGACGTCTCATTCGTTGGACACCATGTAAATAGCAAGTAGGTTGCTGCATTAGACATGACCGTAGGATGCAGGAGTAAAGTTGTATTTACAAGGACACAGGGCTTTTATTGTTTTTTTTTTCTCGCCATCATTTCGATTATAAGAAAAGGGAATTAGTTAATTTAGGTATTTATGTCTAGGCCTTTTCCATTGTGCACTGACCTGTAGTGCAACTTGTTTTAATTGTTGATACCAGTAAGTGTGATTGTTTCGCCACTCGCTAAGTCCTTTTAGAGAGGTAACAGTGATTTCTTCGAGACAGTTATATACTCTAGATTTAAAGAGGATTGTGTTTTAAAGTAAGTTATTATCAACAACGTTAACTGAGTTCAGTTTTATACGGAAGAAGACTCAAAAATGCCAGTGGGAAAATGATACCGTTTTACTAAGCATAGAATGCAAAAAAAAAATTCAACTTTGTCCGGGAAATAAATGTACATTTGGAACAGCGTTGCTGTTAATGTTGCTGTACCCTGAGGCTGATCAGAATACAGAGGAAGGAATGTGACGTTTGTTTTGGTGTATGTCTGTCTCTGTCATTTTAGCTGCCCCAGAAAAGTGGACGACGATTAGGCCTAGATGGGCGATAAACGTAGGTTGGTAAAGTTAAGGTGGACATATAATTTCAAATAAGCCAATTCGATGTTTAGCAGAATGAATGACTATAAAAAAGGAGAAAAAATAATAAATGATTTAAACAGGAGTTAGAAAAATGAAATTTTGTTTTCTTCTTGCATTTATGCATAATCTTTTATTCTCTGAAACGTAGGCACTAGATCTTTGTGATGTGTATTGTACGCAGACTGAGTTGCCTCAGAATACGTGGAAATGAAGGAAAATTTTGCACTGTTTATTAATGTGCACATTTCATATACTTTTTACTTCTAGTTTTCCTTCTGAATGTGTATTACAATGCAGGCCGAAATGAAGAATTCCCACAGCGGTTAAACTCCTAGATTTATTTTAAGGGACTTTTTTCATGTGAATGTTGAAAAATAAACTAAGAATTTTGCAACTGGACAAGAGGGATTCAGGATGCAGATCTGAGGTGGAGTTTAATTTCTCAAAACAATTGTTATTTCAGAATTTATTGTTGTTAGGTTACTATTTCTGGCGTTAAAGTGATCTTCATAAAATGACAGCTATTTGGCACAAAAAATTGTCATCCATTTTAGTTCGCATATTATTCAGCTTTGGTCATCTCTTGCTCTGTTTTTCAGTCTGACCTGTACCAAAAGAGTATCGGTCTTCAAATTTTAATGAATAAACATGGACATTATGTCCCCCTGTGTTTGGCAGTCATATCTCTTTTGCAGCGTATGCCAGTATTCCTGAAAATCCTATTAAAGCTGGCAATGTACCCTGTATAATTTCGTCTTTCCGCGTGTCTCTTAATAGAGTAAGTCATTCCGTGCTTTATGGGATCTTGGCTGAAAATGTTCTCTTTGTTGAGCTCACATTGCTACGAGCCACTTCCATCGCACGCACGCGAGGTCTCGTGGGTTCTCTCATTTGGTATTTCTTTCATGCCTGTTCCAAGTGTAATTTCACTCATGCTCTCGTGCGAAAAAAAAACGTGTATCCTAATGAGTGCTAATGAATTACTGTTGGATGCTGTCAAAATGAGTCATTTTTGAAAGCATTTTCCCCGTTAACTTTAGCCCTCAGACTTACATTTTTTTTAATCCGAACCATAAATCCGCCTTAATCTTGAAATAATTTAAAGGAGAGCTGGTTATTAAAAATGGGCGTATATGATTTGTTGAAAGAGAACGCAGGTGTACCTAGAGAAAGCTCTTGTTCTGTAATTCCACCACGTCATAACTGCCTTGACGTAACCAACCCCTGGAAAATCGAGGTAAGTTTCGTAAAATAGCGCTGTCGCAGCTTACCGAGGTTGTTCTTAATAGACCAGGTTACGTAAGCCATGAAATGCCCATGTTTAGTTACCTTATTAGTTAAGACTTGAAAAGATATATTTTGTAAACATATTGTGGTAGTCAGATTTATTTATTACTCTGGTCAGCACTCGTTTTTATAAGGAATTGTTCTTATTCCAGAGGCATATTTCACACACGAGCAGTTTATTTGAAGGAAAGGTAACCTGCTTGGTCTGAAATAGGGGCACTGATGTTGAGGGCGGTAGGATTAATTTAGGATAGCTTATGAATATCCTGTCAAATGATATAATTAAATATTTAGTATGTTTGAAGTATCCACAGTGCTCCTAAGGCATGTTCTGAGCATTCTTCCTTTAGAGTTTTCTGGGTGCAACGACTGTCAGGTGTGTTGGGATGTTGATAATTTTCTTTCGCCTCATTCATTTTGTTAGTACATCTGCGTCTTCATAGCCCAATGGTTTTAACAGCAAACTTGGTGCCGATTATTAAAGTATAAATCTTAGTGCAGATACCAAAAAGACGATGGTAAGGATATAGTGCTTCATCTCTAATTTTCATTTATTAAAAGTATTATAGTTTTTCTTTTGTTTGTTTCAAAGCAAACAGTTACTCTTGAAAGCTGAGGTCAAAGGTCACTATCGTAGACACTAGCACAGAATAAGTGAAAAATTTTAATTATTAAAAAAGCGCGAATGTTTTCCAACAATGATATATATCTAAATTAGGATCAGTCTAGGTCTCTTTAACGTGAATCGCATTTTTTTTGTGTTCGTTTTGAACACCGAACAATTTTCTTTAAAGCGAAGCCTGATCTTGGTACTGCATCACAGTTTCCGAGGCTGTTTGCCATCCGGGATTTAAAATTCAGACTTTCGAGTCACTTGCTCTGTGATGTCGCGTATTACATGGGGCAAAACAAACATCAAACAGCAGATGACATTTGTGTGGCGTGTTCATCTTGCCCTCTCCGCTGGCACTGCCCTCTCTCTTCGTTTAGGCGTAACTAATCCTGTCGAGTTACTGGTTGTGGTGAAGGAGAGCTCGCGCGCTTCCTTCCCAAACTAATGAAGAGAATCCAAGACAAATGGGATGTCTTCAGGGTTAATGACAATTCTCTTAAAACATCGTCTGTCCCCAAAATGCAGACATTGTGCCTAACTTATGAACCTAATCGACTTGATAAATGGCAAACTGTAATGGAATCCACCCACTGCTGACACCTTATGTTTTTCATCTTTCAGTTTTCTTTTCTTTTATCCTTTTTTCATGCGAGAGTGTTATGTATGTACACATGACCGAGCCGTTTTTTTAAACACTATTAAAAGATGATTTAAAGATGCTGTCTTGGCGTTCTCTCTCGTAATGGGGCGATAAACCTCCCTTAAAGTAGAGGGTATTCCAGAGTTAATTAATTTCTGGATTAAACACCTCTGATGCTGCGGCTTAAAAACTGTGAACTCAACTGTGGTTTAATCATTTTTAGAATTTCAGACAGCGGTTTCGTAGCGGTAGCCATGATGAAAAAGCTTCCCGTATTTCCCTGAGCACTCTTTTGAGTAGCCTCATTCCAGCATCATATGAACATTTGTAGGTCTGCCTACACGGACGCCTGTGTATGGAGAGAGAGAGAGAGAGAGAGAGAGAGAGAGAGAGAGAGAGAGAGAAAGGGCCGATAATGGATTATATCATCCTGGGTTGAATAGGACAACAGACAAAGGAAATGAAAGGAGGATATCGAAGCGATGTTGTTCCTAGGAATTGTTAGCATGTTGGAGCCGTTACCGGGTGTTTATTTGGAGGTTAGATTGGAACGAGATCGTCGGTAACTGGGAGAGAGATAGAAAGGGAAGGGGTAGGGGGAAAGGGAAAGAGATATATAATGTAATTCTCTCTCTCCCTGAAGGATGATACTACCGCCTAATGAGAGTCTCTTGACACTTTTTATTATTTCGAACTGCCTGGGTCTGAAAATTCTCGCCGATCGTTAGTTCACTTCGTTTGTTTGATCGGAAGGAGGGTTTGGGATGAAGGAGAGGAGGCTGACTGAACTATAGCGCGTCAGTTGCTGTTCAAGAGAGAGGCTTGTCAGTGAGCACGCTCTAGGTTACTTCTTTCTAGTGGTATCATCAAAAAGCTCATATCACCAGGCTAGTAGAGACGCAGTTGTCTGCGGTTTTTAGTTTTCCGTAAAAGGAAACCGTTGCGATGGCTATTTGTCTGTCCGCCCGCACTTTGTCTGTCCACCCTCAGATCTTAAAAACTACTGAGGCTAGAGGGCTGCCAATTGGTATGTTGATCATCCACCCTCCAATCATCAAATATACCAAATTGCAACCCTCTAGCCTTCGTAGTTTTTAATTTACTTAAGGTTACAGTTAGCCATGATCGTGCGTCTGGCCACGCTGTAAGTGCCAACAACACAGGCAACCACGGGGCGTGTTGAAAGTTTTTTGGGCCGCTGCTGAGAGTTTCATGGGCCGTAGCTGAGAGTTTCATACAGCATTATACGCTGTACCGAAAACTCGTTGCGCCGAAGAAACTTCGACGCATTTGTTACTTGTTATTCGGTGATGGTATTTTACGTTGTCTTTGTGTTTAAGGTTCACCGCCGATATTAACTTTCAGCGTCACCTTCAATTTCATGGAGAATTTTGAGTTACAAAGCGTACAGAAAATTTCAACTCTTTTTAACTTCAGCATAATTTGACCTCACGTATCGAAAGAATGTCAGCATTGGTTCATGTGTGTGAAAGACGGTGTGAATGAAGATTTCCATGCATATTTTCAGTGAGTACCTGGTGGCTAAAGCTTCACTTGGGGTATGATATGCCGAGAAAATATGTATATTATGAGACAAATTCAGACAGGCAATCTCCGTTTGGTTATTTTTAACGTGAATTTCAAACAAGAATTTGATTCCTAAATCAGATTAGTAAAAAAATCTATAAAATGCCCTGTGATGGACATTCAAGTTTCACATCTGATTTACCGTAACATGCTTGCGACTACGATGAAAGCTCACATAAAAATACGTTAGTACTCTATTGACATAATGTTGTTTGAAATATACGTTGTATTTGTTTTTGGTGATTATCCCTCGCTCAGTAGAAGAAACCATAATGAGAAGGGAACTAAAGCCTAATTGTACCATATATAAGAGCAATCTGGAGAGAGCGCTGTACGCCACTTGTGGTCCCCATCTTCTTTTTATGATCGAATGCGTAATCCTATCTGTCTTAATGATGGCGAGGGCTATCATCAGAGGCCTCCGCATAGGCCATAATTTCTCCTCCCTGCGGTGTAATTAGTTTTGACTTCGAGAATTCAAAGGTGTCATTTTGTGTGATTTGTAGCCCGAGGTTTGATAGATGGGCATCTTTGGGATTATCCTCAAATATATTAAAGGTTAGGTGTAGGGCTCGGGGGAGGTGTGTGGTGCCATCCCACTGGTACAGGGCTAGATATGTATCAGCGGCTTCTGTCGAATATGAATGTGATACAATCTACGAGCTGTTCGTGGCGTTGATAGATAGCATTATTTCCAGTTATATCATTTATTCTTATGACACTTTGTGATATCTGATTAGTGTAAAGGGGCTCGTGATTTTTTTTTTTTTTTTTTTTGTAATTGACAGGAAAATTCCCATTCTCTCCTTCTCGTAGACCCTCATATCACCCTCACTCTCTCCTCATTCTTCAGAATTACCGTAGTCCCTAATCCGAAAAGATGGCATCAATACGAATCGAGGAAAAAAGAAAGAGAGGAAAGAATGGCAAGGCTTGGTAGCAAAATGAAGAAAACAGCCGCGTGAGTGAGCAATCCAAGAAGTGTTGAACTCCAGTAAATTTGGGAAATGGTGGTCTAGTTGGTGTTACCAGATCTCCTAGAGGAGGAAGTGCTTATTCAGTTAAAAGGGACAGTGGCCGAAATGGTACATGCTGAAAATAATATGTGAACCAGAGTGACGGGGCCTAGAAGAGAGGTAAGGCGGGTTATAGGTTTAAAAGAATTGTCTTTATTCACTCACGTCGGGAACGAAAGTGAAAGACTGAGTACACGAAATATGAAGAGTATTATCCCCACTCTGGTACGGAAAGAAAGAAAGCACTAGTATATAAAAAAAGCTCTTTATTAAATGATATGTAGCCATGGGAGCTACTGATTTCTCTAAGACATGTTCCTAGTAGCCCAGATCTCCCAAAAAGGTTAATAGAAATGAGATGTTTATTTGTATCTTGATCAAATGGAAGCGAAGAATCTGATGAAGGAAACGACAGGTATATGAGATCCTACATGTACTTTTATTTTTGTGCGCGTAAATGTTCATATCAGCTTAAGAGCTTAACAGAGAGAGAGAGAGAGAGAGAGAGAGAGAGAGAGAGAGAGAGAGAGAGAGAGAGAGAGAGAGAGCTGTTATAGCACAAGTATGTTCCAGACATTTAATTTAATTAAAAAGAAAAAAGAAGCCTGTCCTTGCGATACTGACCGTAAACCGAGAGCTAGTCTTCCTCAACGAGAAAAAAGGTTAATTGAGTGGGAGGGAAGGAGTTGTGTTTGGCCCATCCCCTTCGTAAACTAACCAACTTAATAAGATGGGAAAAGTTAAAGGGCCTGTTAACAGGAGGCGCTGACGCCAGCCTTAACGCCTTCCAATATCAGAAAATTGTGATTACTAGATGCTGATGCTGTTCCTCCTCCCCCCCGCTGGTGGTGTCTTTGGAGTTTCTTGGGAACTTTCCTCGTGTACGTGTGTTTCATCTCTCTCTCTCTCTCTCTCTCTCTCTCTCTCTCTCTCAACATCTTTATAGTATGTGTATACTGTAATATTAATATCCTATATATATGTGTATATATATGTATATATATGTGTATATATACATGTGTCTGTGTGTATATATTATTGATTATTATATATATATATATATATATATATATATATATATATATATATATATATATATATATATTTATATATATATATATACAGTATGTGTGTAGATTTATATATTTATATATATTAAACTGTGTTCCAATTTAACGTTAGTGTAAAGTTAGTAATTTTTGCTGTTTTACTTGTACTGACTATGCCTTTCTCATTTGCTTTTTAGTGAAATGAATCTTTGGAATCCTGCCAAAAGTGGTATATTTTACTATTATCCAGTTCATGTCGATTGCATATGTTACTGTTAACACCGTTCAGTTTTTAGAACTTATCTTTAAGTATATTAAACCTCTCCTGCTATTATAAAGAAACAGAAGACGAGGGTAGAATGAGAAATAAATACCAAAAAAGAAACCACATTAACATTAATTTGATAATTCTTAGTAGACTTTTGGAAGTAAAGGAAGATTTATCAAAAAATTATGAAAGTTTCAATAGACAAACCTTGAGTATATGAAATATAGATTATATAGAAACAATTTGCGTTAAGAACGTGATACCTCATTCTGTTTCTCAAAGTAGCTAATGGAAGAATAGTATTCTTAAGGCTTGAGCAAAGTGATGAGGAAAGAACCATGTATTTGAGTTTAGAATATAAAACATTTGGCGAGTCTAAAAAAATAAAAAAATAAAATAAAAGGCAAAGACGAGAAAACTTGGCAGTGAATATCAGTGAACCGATACCACAAATTGACACATTATGTACATGCACATGTCAGTAATTTCGATGTCCCTGTTTTTTTTGTGAATAACTAAGGGCCAAAACCATCTGCGCGATGTCAGAAATTTTGCACTGACGACAATCATAATAAATTTTTGCGACTTTACAACAAGTTAGTCCTGGCATTTGATTACCCCATTCTAGTCACTCTTCATCATATCCAGTTAGCTGTTAGTTTCAGTATTTGTCAGTAAACTTTTAGTGATGGATGATATACCTGAATTGCAAGTTGACTACTTACCAGAAACTGGGTATTTCACAAAGCTGTTACAGCTCCTCTCTACATCCAGTTGTTTATATGGTAATACCCTTTCAACAGAAAGTGATCAGTTCGGATTTCTTCCTGTGAATGGCGTATCAGAAATGTTTATTGAAAGCCAGACGTTATTATTATAATCTTTCTTCGCTCTCCTATTTTTTGCACTTCCACGTGTGGATGTTCAAATGATGTTATGTAATCATATACGAGCATGTTGGCGCTCGCTACGCGCGCTGGAACTCGGCGCTGCTGTTTCCCCTACCCTCCCGATCCCCTACCTACCCCGCCCACACCCGCGGCGGACAAACAGGTTTGCAGGAGGAGGGTGGATGTCCCCCCCACCCTCCCGTTCTTCCTACCTACTCCGTGGGCGGACAAACCGGAGTGGGTGGCTCTGTCGTGTTTCCCCTACTGTCACCCCGGGCGAGGACAAACAAGATCAGATCCACTTGGATTTTATTATTGTAGAAGATTTAACATCTCTTAGTCCAGTTTTAAATCTTGTGCTGTGACATTTTTTTACAATGGTATAAGTATTGCTTTTAGTTAACGATCATCAGTAAAGCGCCTTGATATTTTCCTGTTATTCTTATCATTTAATTGGCCAACTCTTGTTTCTGCTGGGATAGGATACATTTCAGTTCCTTTGACAAGTAATAACGCTTGGTATCCTGCGATTTGCCTCTCGATGTATGTGTGACTAAACTCTAGTAAAAGAAGTATTGCATTGTTTGCTCTAGTTCGTGCATATTAGTCAAGTTCCCTTGTTCGCTAATTCACTATCATCCCTACAGCTACAGCAATTTCCCTTATTCTCAGATTTAGTGCTGCGGTTGTAAATAACTGGTGTAGGTAATTCCAGCTAACTTTCTCCGTAAGTGTGCCGGAAGGAGTTTCAGTTGAACACATTCTGAAATTTCAAACTATCATTGCCATGACTAACTGAGTTATTATGGTAAAAAAAAATCAGATGCGGATGCAGTTTCCTATTTTATATGAGGTGATGGCGAGTCTTAACTTCAAAATTTAGTAGGAAAGTTGCTTGAAAAGCAACGTAAGAGAGATGTAAAAGTTTTAACAAGTGGTAATAGTTTTTCTCTAACCACAAATGCACGTTCCCTTCTGCCTTCTAAAGTAAGATATTTATTAGTGCTCAGTATTTCTTTTTGTAATGTAGGATAAATTGAAAGAGCAGGCCGATGCCAGTTTCATTTTTTAGCATATTGTGATAGCAGAATTTAAAATGCTACAGCTAGACGAATTTTCTTTCATTTTGATTGACGTCTCACGTGTTAGCGCGAAGGGCATCCTCCTAAAAGTAATATTATAATAATAATAAGAAGGGATTTTGGAATCAGTGGAAGAGGCTGAACTTTCATTTGCGGGTCATCGGATGAGTGGACTCTTTGATTGTCCTTCTGTGACCATAGGGAAAAATTGTCCCTCTGTGACCACATGGAAAATTATTTTGAAAAGCGACAAAATAAATGAGTAACCTTTTCTTATAGGAAGATAGAAATTCCCCAAAATGTGACTGCTGCCAGCAGTTGGTGACAGGCGAGCACGTATTAATGGAGTGTCAGCAATGTGCCAATCAAAAGAATAGATTTGAACTCTAGGATTTTTCCATATGGCGGCCCGCTGTGAAGTGAAGTGCGAATGTCACGCATTTAATATTTTCGGCATTTCATAGGTAAAGTTATGTACTGATAACGGAAATAGCTAAGACGCTTCTGACACTTTGCCTCGTTCAAAGCTATTTTTGTTTGAATTTAAACGGTTAATCTCCCCCTCCCCCTTTTAACATTAAAAATGTATGCGATTTTTGTGGTTTTCAATGAATGATTTCATATGATTTTTTTTTTCATGAAAATATGGTCATTAACAGCACCAGTTTTCTTCAGCCTTTGTTTAAGGTCAGAATTCCAAACGGGTTTAATCAAGTAATTTACAAACAGTGTTCATTAATGTTGTAGATTACTCTTTATCTTGTCTTTTGATTAAGCTACAGTTGTTTTCGGTTCAAATATATCTTATACATATAATTCTTTGATATATTTACGCTTAATACCTTCATTGTTCCAAAATACTTTTGTTTTTGCTTGTTTGCTAAATTATTTTGATATACAGAACGGAAAGCACTTTTGTAAATAAAATAAACCCAACTTGCGCGCCAAAGTGTTTTGGGAACTGTATCAAAACTTTAAAATGCAATAAATATGAGATGATATGGTTGTCATCATCTATTGGCTTGAAGGCCAATAATATAAATTATTAAACACGTTTAGTAAACCACGAAGAACCTCCAGATAACATAGACCTATTAACTGGAGAATATTTCATTGAATGGTTACGCCACTTTTAGGGTAAAAATAACCTCCATAACTAGCATAGGCGAAACAATATCAGGAAAATGGAAATAGATGGGAAAAGACTTAAACAGGCTGAAGAATCAGGCCAAAATAAAAATACTAAACCTTTCCTATTCCAGAGAGGTCGTTACTCGGGAGGAAAATATGAACGCACTTTGACATGACAGAAGCTAGTTGTTGAGTTTCTCCATTCAAGTAAAAAACCAAGAAGATAGAGAGGATATTTTTTTTATATAGAAGGGACGTATTAGGAGTAAAATTAGGATGGCAGAAGAAAGGCAGTAATGAAAAAGTAATATGTTCAAGCGTGCAGTCTCCTTTGGGAAATACCTTGAGTCAGGGAGAAGAACACATTATCACTTATTACAGAACTCTGGCTTCTATCTCAAAATAATTTCTTTTTAGATTGGTAAGGCTTTGAGGATGTTTGGATGACAGAGTCTCGGCTGAAGCCGTGACACTATCATATCCTAAATTGATAAATGGGTGACTAGCTTTACTTTAGCGCTTGGAATCAGGAGAAGATCCGTAGTTTTCTCTTAAAAAGAAGCGTAATAGTAGGGTTTAAAAGGCTCAAGCATCTTTCTGATATAAGTATTTTTGTATTATTTTTGTATCTTTGACGGTTTTCCTGTTTGTATTGCAAGCACCTTTTGTGGTTGAAGTTCGTACTTTAGCTTCATATTAACTACGACGCCCTCTCGTAGGAGTACACTGTTGGTCTTGTGATTAATGTCATTCCATTACAGCGTGAAAGTGAAATTACGGTGGTTAGTGCATATAGATTTTTTATTTAGATTACTGGCGTAAATTTGAAGTCCTTGATACAAACTAATGTAGAACTAATCTTGGCTGGTCTTAAGTCGTATTTCAGAAAACCCAGCGTATTTTTTATGCTAATTCTATTAGATGTCATTTATAGCGTTGAATCTATTTCCAGGCATTCTGGCATCGCATGCAAGAGATCAAATAATTTTAGGTATTGGTTTCTGCCACAATATTTTTTTTATCTCTTTATCTCTTATTTTAGTGTAACCTATGTTTTAGTGTTTAAATTTTAGATAGAGAGTTAACTTTTGCTTTAAACAGTAGCAGAGCACTAACAAAGTGAAGTTCATAAGCTTTACATACACAGAGAGAGAGAGAGAGAGAGAGAGAGAGAGAGAGAGAGAGAGAGTCATAAATAGTAGCGGAATTAGAAACTCATCCTTTCGAGACATTAAAGAGCGAAATTACCATATGTGTTAGGTGCTAGGTTTTAATTCGGCTAGGATTTTTGGGATATGTTACAATAGTAAGCTTAGGGGCTAAATCCCCCAACTGTTCCCCTTCGCCCTTCTTATAGGTTTTATGGGCTTTCCTGACCCCTCCCCCCTGCCCCATATCCCCGACCTTAAGAACCACCACACATGAAAGGTTAAAGTTATTGTCATCTTCAGGGCTCGCAGACTGAAAATGAAGGGTGGAAACCGTAGGAAATATTGTGCTCTTCCTTTGGAGGGCATTCGTTTTCATGGAGCTGTTCGGTTGAATGGGCTTTATATAGAAATGAATCCATATTTTGTTTGTTATTAGTTCTGTTATCATTTCTGTAGATTCTTAGCTTTCACCGCCTAATGTTAACCAACTAACATTTTATTCGTTTTCCTTTTCAAAATTTTCTCATTCTTCGCATCCACTTCCGTTCCATCTTCCTAAACTAATAATATTCGTGGATGAACGTTGCCCAATTGACCAAAAGGTGACCGTGTCATGGATCGAAAATAGATTTGAAGCGGAATGAGAATTTATACTTTTACAACCGACAAATAACCTTTAAAAACACTCCAAGTCTTTTGATAGTGACATGCGTAGCACCATGAGGTTAATGTAGTGAATGAGGGTCTGGGAACAAAGAAGGAAACAAAAAAGAAAAGAAAAAAGTAGCAGTGGCGACAGTAAAGCTGTGGTGTGGGGCGGGCGGTCCGCTATATGCAGGTGGTCGCAGTATCCGAGAGGGTTACGAACCGAGCTCCTCTTTAAGCTTGAAGCTGGTATGCCCTTTTGGGTCATGAGAGAAGGGTTCGACTCGTTGTTAGCATTAACTGCTTGTTGGTAGGCTGCTTAAGGTCGTTAAGGGTGATCTAGGAAGGCTGCTCGTCTCTTTCCATTCCATTCGTCTTTGACCTTTTCTTCCCTTCCTCTAAATAACACTCTTGCAACAACTTGAAACATCTAGCATCCGTTCGTCATTAGATATTACGGACATTACTTTATGTAAAAACAAAGGTTTGTGAATGTCCTGATATGCAGCCGCTCGCATTTCTCGAAATGTGGTATGAATGTGTGTGTGTGTATATGTATGTATATATATATATATATATATATATATATATATATATATATATATATATATACACATATACATATACATACATACACCACAGGTATTTGTTTATTACACACCACTAGTGTTTGTTTATTGCATATGTAATGCACAGAGTGTGGTTCAGTTTTGTTTCACCTCGCATTATTGTGTTGAGGGTGTTTTTCATTTTGTCGTTTCCCATTTGTTCGGAGAGGGGTGTATTTTTGTGAATGAACTAAAACTAAAGGGTTGAAAAGTTACAGGTCAGCTTCAGCACCTTCAGAATGTGTATTTTGACGAGTGAATGCGACATACTTTACATTGTCAATGGAGCACAGGTTTAATCCTACGTGTCATTGAGAAAAGAGTTCTCTATATTCCGAGGTACACCGAATGTGCAAAGAAGATAAAAGGGAGCTGCAAATGTATTGATATTATATATACTACTTACAGATATTCCATATTTAACGTAAATGATAGATCTGCAGATCTACCTTAGGATTTTGTTATTTCAACATGCGTTCATATTTGTTACAAGTATGTATTGTTTTGTGAGCAAGTGCGTGTTCATATATCAACTCGAAAGTTTTGAAGTATTGTTAATTTAGTTTTCTCCACTGCCATATTATATTTTCCATTGATAGTGGTTTTCCTGACACTGTCACAGATCATTTTAATGGTCCCTGTTTGGAAGGAATGAATTCATTATCTATTCTCTATTTACAGTACTATCAGCGTTGCTAATTATTGTTAAGAATAATTCACTCAAAACGGGTTTTCACCTTAAACGCTCTCTCTCTCTCTCTCTCTCTCTCTCTCTCTCTCTCTCTCTCTCTCTCTCTCTCTCTCTCTCTCTCTCATTGACTCTATTAGCTCGTCTGCCTGTATCTAACAGAGGCCCTTTAATTTGGCTTTATAATATATCAAACTAGGGTTGCATTTGTTGCAACAAAGGATTCTTTGACGGAGGGTGTTTGTGTGTGCCAGTGATATGTTGTCTACAAACAATTCAAGTATTTTTGAAATTGCACATATCATATGTTCAGGGTAGCAGCATTATGTCAATATCATCCATTGGCTTCAACGTATTGGAACGAAACGTGATTTTACTTACTATTAAAGGGGGTTGTATGCTGCTCTCTCTCTCTCTCTCTCTCTCTCCCTCTCTCTCTCTCTCTCTCTCTCTCTCTCTCTCTCTCTCTCTCTCTCACGAACACACACATTTGAAGTGCGGTGATGATGCTTTCCATTTCCTTGATGTGTGTTCGTTTCAGCTTTCCATGTCGTTTTTTATGCACAAGAATACATTAACCTTCTCGGTTTCATGGCATATGGGTACAACAGGGTCTCTTGCCCTATTGTACCTTGTATATCGTTCTTCCCTCTTTCTCTTCCAATTTTAATTTTTATTGTGTGTAATTATCATAGGTTCAGTTGGTACTACATGATTTCCTTTCACAATTTTTTTTACAGAAAATTTGATTAAATATCCAGCAATATTTTTTCTTTTTTTGATGTTTTATACTTTCATAGATAAGTCAAACAATTAGTAGCTGTTTTTAGGTCCATGTCGTTTTACGTTTGTCTGAGTTTTCCAAAATAGTTTTGCCGCTTCCTAATTTTGTGATTTTGTCCTTTGCAGTGAAACGTGAAAATTGTGGTGTACAAAGTTCCAAAACTACATTTTGGGATTTACTTTTACCTTTCATTCAATGCCGTGGCAGTTAAGATGTTCGCAAAATCATTAAGTGTATGTAAATTCAAGAAAGGTAGAAACAGTAGTCTAATGTTATCATCACACTTCTGTTTTACTTTCGGATGATTCGTTTGTTAATTCACGTCATTTATATGAATTTTAGCATAAACTTCTTTCTTCTTGTTTTAAATCTGTAAAACATTCGTGAATTCTGTGATGATTTCTGGGCCTGTGAAATTGCTGTGGACTGATGATTATGGTGATTATGTCACGCTGTATCAGTTTAATACTTATCAGTGATTTGTAGAACACGTAAAAAATAGGTCGTTAAATTTCTCTCTCTCTCTCTCTCTCTCTCTCTCTCTCTCTCTCTCTCTCTCTCTCTCTCTCTCTCTCTCTCTCTCTCTCTCATTTCGAGCTTCCATCCCAACAAGGTCATGCTATTTTCTTGCTTCAAAATAATTAGTTTTGATAAGATTTTGTAAAATATCCGAGATTTTCTTCTTTCATATCTCTCAGGAACTAAGCTTTGAATTAAAAGAATTCCTTGGCCATCCCCTTTAACTTCTTACACGTCCTCATTAACTCATTATTGTTTCTCCTACCTTGGTATCTTTGCTTTTCAAAGCTAGGTTTTGTCTCGGTTTTATATAGTGATGGAAGTCACTTTTATTTTATTTATCTATTTATCTATTTATTATTCTTATATTATTATTATTATTATTATTATTATTATTATTATTATTATTATTATTATTAGAGAGAGAGGCCGTCGATTTCTTATCCCTTTAAGCAAACAGGACAGAATAGTCGTTCAGAGAATATGTTCTGTATTAAATCTCAGACACAAATTCGTACTCTCATGTTTTATTACTTATTGGGCTTATTGGCATCTCAACAACTGAGGACATTGGAAACCCTTGAGAAAAGCAGAATGATTTAAAAATGCAGAACTAGAGCACTTTAAAATCGTGAATAAGTAAAAGCATTAGCATAAGTTCCGAACGAAGATGAAGCACAGTCTCGACTCAAATGCGGATAGTTCATGCATTCTTTACGCACAGCTTCTTATATTTCAGAATGATGAGGGTCAGATGGTACCGCATTGTGATATGTGCCGGACAGATATTACAGTGAAGCCTATTCTAATACAACGTACACGTTTCAACTGTGAAAAAGGGCTGCATCATTGCATGGCAGTTCCCCCGAATGAATTGCTGTGGAAATTTAACTTATAGAAACAATGTTGCTCCGAAAAAGGGGTTTTATCATTAATTCTAATCTGTGATTGACGGTAGTTTTGAATTGAAAATGAAATTTTTTTTGTTTATGTATGGAACTTTAAACTTTCCAACCGAAGGCGTCTAATTGCCCCGACTTTTAAGCATACTTTTTACAATCCAGTCTGATCTTACTCAAGTGTGGGGTATGTAGTTTTTTGCCTTGTGTTATAGCAGGCAGCGCAATAAAAGAATTGGCTCTCCTGGGAAGCGTATGTTACAGATGAATATGTATACCAATGCATACATGTGAGCATGAATTCGGACTCTCCTGTTTCAGTGCTCGCTGTTTATGTATTTCAGGTGCATACAAAGGCAGGTAGGCGGCCCTATTTTTTTTTTTCCACAATGAAATCTTTTATCTCGTTGCTTTGCAGGGGTCGGAATTGATATCCTACCCAGATCTCTTTTTTTATTGAGTATTTGCAAAAGTCCAAATTTAGCTATTAATTTCACCGTACCTGAATGACTCTGTATGCGGAACCCCTTTCCCCCTCTCTCTCTCTCTCTCTCTCTCTCTCTCTCTCTCTCTCTCTCTCTCTCTCTCTCTCTCTCATGTCAGGGAGAATCGCTGTGGATTGATGTGGGGTGTCAGGTGCAATGATAGAAGAGAACGAGTGATAAATTGTCCATTTTCATTATTATACATGTAGGAGATTATTGTGGTCCAGCGGATTGGAAGGACGCTGTGTTTGTGGAATTGCCTAAGAGCAAAGGGAAACGTTTTATGGAAGAGGGGATGGATGGAACAGGGGGAGAGAGAGAGAGAGAGAGAGAGAGAGAGGGCGGAAGGGGGAGATTGAAATGATATACTGCGCGCCTCATGTTTTTTGTCTCGGGAAAAAAAAAAAAATGATGAAATAAAATATCCGAGGGTATTCCGGTTGGTCGTTCTTCCATTGATTGCGCTCTTAAAAACGTGTCTTTTTATGGATTGTCTTGTTGGATATGAGATAAATAGCGGTATGCGTCGGACATATGGAACAATTTATTTTTACCTTTGAGATCCTCCTTTCCCCGTTTGGTGTTCCCCGTACGGATAACACTCAAAATGCTGCAGTGTTGAGGTCGCTATTACGTATTCTCTTTTTCCCCTTTATTCTTTGAAGAGCGGAACGGAAATATCTCCCTCTTGTGATATTTCGATAGGAAACTGAAGGCAATTACTAGATTCCAATTTCTCCTCTCCCCTTTCTGTCTCGCGCGGTCTCGAAGAAAATGGGGTATATTGCGTTATGTGTTATGTATGAAGGATGATTATTAGGATGCAACGAAGAACGTAAACTGAATCATTTTTGTCTAGTGCTCTTATTGATCAAAGTATTGAAGGCCAATCTGTAAGGCTGACTGGATAAACGCAATGATATTCTTCATCCATTAGCCTTACGGTATTACGTAATAGAACCCGTTCTTTTCTTCATATTATTGTTCAACAAAAAGCATTTCGTTGAAGCTTGTGATAATTTAATCGTAAATCATTGGAAATTTTCTCCGTATTTAAAAAGCTTTAGTTTCGTACATTTCGGAGCTTGTTCATCGCTTGCAGGGTGATTTTGATTACCCGGTTACCTATTCTTATCTCCTTGCCCACGCACTTCTGTATTGCGGGATTGCACCGAAAGAGGCGAATCCCTTTCAAAGTTGAGGACGCTGCCAAAGGATGATTTGAAAGTTGAAGTGAAGTCACTGGGATGATTTCTTTAATGAGAAAGCTCCGCTTCAACCGACAACCAACCAACATCCCTCTCCCCGCCCCCGCTGTCACCACCGGCACTCTCTCTCTCTCTCTCTCTCTCTCTCTCTCTCTCTCTCTCTCTCATATATTTATATATATATATATATATATATATATATATATATATATATATATATATATATATATATATATATACATATACACATTTTCTTGAATTTACGCATTGTCATTGAACTACAGTTCATTTAGTGTCGATTACACCAAAATCGTTTAACTGAATTTTCATATTTATATATATGTATGAATGTATATGTAGCATGTATGTATACATATACATTCATACACACACACACACACACATATATATATATATATATATATATATATATATATATTACCTTTGTGGGATGACAACCTATTCAGTGTTATGTTTCTACAAAGTGCGAATTAACGAGAAGGATTACATATTAGGAAATATAAAGCTTTTAGGGAGGTTTATGCAAATGGATAAAGACAAATGAATTGTGTCCTGTTCCTGGAAGACTTCAACGCCGAGCCATTAAAACTCAGGGTATTGAATAGGAGTTGAGTCCATTAAGGAGAAAGGCAGGAAAGTTTCTGCATTATTCTCACCTATCTCCGAGTCCGACTTGGGAAAGATAACGTTAGGAAAATTACAGTCGTATATACTTCTTTTCTTTAGAAAAATGACCTTTATTCGACTTTGTATAACGCATAATGAAGCAATTCAACTAAGTTTTATATTGAGAGACTTGTCTTAAATTGCAATGTGTAAGTGAAATGAGAGTTGCTTCGCCCGTGGGAAAATACAAGTAATGCCTTTTTCGTGTACGTTTTAAAGAAATATGCATTTTGTCATAGAAGCGTATTGCTAAACTACACAAATGTTTGTGCTGTCGAACACTATAGATTGTTTGCCTCTCACTATTCATGGTGTACGTGTTGACTTGTATTTTAAATACACTGGTTTTATATAAATTCCTTCTTGCCTCAAAAATTTCATTGCCATCCCTTACATACCACCTTTACATGAGTTGCATTATGTTGTGCGTGGAAACGCTGCTCTGTAGCTGATACAGTGACCAATGGTCATGAGAAGTCGTATATTTTGCATTGTCTTTAGCTTTCTAATGTTAATCCTTGGCACCTTCGTTCAGTTAGTTCATATGGATACCGTGAAAGATTTTTCAAAATTCTGATCACTCTTTCCATTCAGATCTTTGGTAGTTTGTTTATAATTATGATTCCGTTATTGGGAACGAATCTCCATACATTCCTAATCTAGTTATTTCTTTTTATTGCGATTCTCGGACTCTGCATTCTGGAGAAGGAATGAAATTCGTTTTAGTCCGTTCCATCACGGCCATGTTTTGATCCTACACCTATGCGTCTACTGATCCTGTCCTTCTCTTGACATCTTTCATCATTTAATACCTAATATTATTAAATATCCATGGGAACATAGCACCGTTGTTGCGTCAAAATGGATTTTACACCCACTACTCATTATTTTCATATATATATATATATATATATATATATATATATATATATATATATATATATATACACACACTGTATATATATACAAATGCATATATATATGTATGTATGTATGTCTGTATGCATGTATGCATGCATGCATAATGTATATAAAACCGCATACACGGCTAACAGTGAAATCTTTATGATTAATACCCTTCCCTTATGTATTATGTATTTATGAATAATTGTATATATACGGTATTATATATGTGTGTGTGTGTGTGCAAATGATGACTAGTGGTTGTTGGCCGCATCATGAATTTGGCTCTGCATTTTAAAATTCCAGATAATTCTAATAACTTTTTGCTGAAAAGAGAAACCGTCATTAAGCTAGAATTCAGTAAGAGAGCATAATGCTACCAAGTTGCTGAACGTATTAAGTTTAGTTTGAAGTTGTTTCAGGGTATTCATATGAAATAATCCGTCTGATAATAAAACTGCTAGTTAGAAAGTAAGAGAAAAATAATTTTTCTTTGTCTATGTGGCATTAAAATTGTTGTCAGTGTTGTTAAAGTTTGTTTTTTTTATATTTAATTGTCTTACAATACCTCTTTGTTACAGTAGACAGTTAAATCTTCAAGATTTCATTGTTGATAAGTATGAGGTTACTGGGAAATCTTTTCTGGCATTTACAATCATGATCACATAAAAACACGTAGGTATAACATGGAGAAAGATGCCGTTGTCAGGTTTGGGTGGTAGGTAAGTTGAGAATATTTCAATTTCGGTTTATTTTTACAGTAATGAAATTGTTTAAAGTTGATTTATGAGAGATGAACAGTAATAAGTAAACGCTGGTCTGAGTCAAGGTGTGTTCTATTTTCATAGCTAGTCATTACTTTTATGGATTGAGTGACGAGGAGAGTTGTGGGAAGAGCTAATATTGTAGCAGGTTTGTTGGCCAAGGGAATTGGTCGTAAATAGAAGGTAGTTTAGCTAATGCACGCGGATGATGTAGTGTTGATTGGTTCGAAATCTTTGTTGAGAGAGTAAAATGATGAATGTTCATTTGGAATAATGGTGGTGGCTTGTGCGTAAATATACTTACGTGCAGCTGTTACACAAAAAAAAAATAGAATAAATATAAATGTTTATAGAAATTTGTGATGTATGTAGAAATTTGTAAGTGCCCGATAAAAATGAACTTTTCACCAAGTCCTCAAAAGATTTTTTTATCGATCCTCTCACCTGCGCCCCAACTTTTTTTTTTTAACCATTCCCTATACGTATCTCCATATTTCTCACTCTTTCAGTATACTGCAGAAATATTTTATCTCAATAATTTCAGTCTCCTTTCTCTTATAGACATGCAGTATTCACAATTCACATTGTTAAAAGAAATTTGGCAGAGTAATCCCCACATGTTTTCTAGACCTCGGCATCCATAGACACTCCTTTTTTTTACCAAAAAATTTTGCTCATTCGTTGTCACCTCCTACCATCGTCCTTTAAATCTCACCCTCATATACGTACTTTGAAACAACTGCTTTCAGTCTTCCACTACCGTATTAACATTCATTACTCCGCCTTTGCTTTCATTTATTCCCATAACCTACCTCTTGCTCATACTTCCATTGCAAAAACTGCAGAACAGTCATTCCGCACTCCATCCGAGATTCATTTTCATATCCCACAACGTTGCACATACTGTATATCTAATGACCTTTCCTTGACTTACTCCAGAACTCCTTCCACAAAGATATTAAACATCCAGGGTGACCTTATATAATGTTTGCCTCAAATCCGTTTATACGGCAAAGCGGTTATCCCTGCCTTCATGATAACGCAATGTGCTTCTATCATGAAGACTGTTAGACGCTCCCACAATGAGGACATTCATGAAATGTACAGCTTTTCCGTGTACTCATCAACTTCACACATGAATATATAATAACAAACACCTGATCCAGACAGTTTTCCTTTTCTTAACACAGTTTTTCCGTATTAGTCCCGCTCTACTATATTTTACTTTCTTAATTAATATCTTACCATTTGCCTCCCATGGTACATTAAGTACATCTAAGTCCCTATAATTCATACAGACTCCTTTACCATCCTTATCCGTATTCAGTGGAGCAGTTCCTCTCTCTCTTTTCTTTGGATCCCTTCCTTCATCCAGCCTAGCTTCCACAATGACTGTCAAATTAATTGCATTTTCACCGCTTTACAACAGCATCTCGTTTGTAATCCCATCAACATGCTAAGCAAGCAGCTTCAAAATACAATATTCTTGTAGGAAAAAATACAGTAGAAGAGAAGTACATAACAACAAATGAAGATAATTTTGCAAGCAGTGATTAATGCATTTATTGTGAGCATATGATGTAATGTAATTATCTGATGTAACATCTACTAAGGCAGGCATATGCTGTATGTACAGTGTTTGTGGTCTAGACTGGGTTGGAGAGAGAGAGAGAGAGAGAGAGAGAGAGATGTGAGTGATCAGTATCCGTCAAAATGTATACTAACATAATTAGTAATGGGAAGACCTCGACGAGGTAATTCTTATTCCTCTGGGGTTAAAACCAATCATCAGATATTGTTTATCTCTCTCTCTCTCTCTCTCTCTCTCTCTCTCTCTCTCTCTCTCTCTCTCTCACAAACACACACACCCACTCGCTCAACAATATCTGTAATAAATATTGTTTCCACTAGCTAATCGTCAGTGAATGAGTAGGCAAACTTCATCGTCCCAAAACTTTTTAGTTTGAGTAATGTTGGAATAGCATAAAGTTTCTTGTACTTGTCGAGTCAGTAATTACTGAAAATGTTTTTAGATTTTATTCCGAACACCTGAATTCTGCCGTAATATATTTCATTGTTAGTGAACAATTAATCAAGTTTATTTAGGGGTTATTAACGGTTTAATGGAGGAAATAAAACAATATATATATATTTTATTTTTATTTTGTGTTCGACGTTTTGAATCTATCAACCGATACCGATATAAACTTTTTACTGGAAAGAAGCATCTATCTGTAGTTTGTAGAAGCTCATGTTAATGCATTATCAGTATGTTTTGGCTTTACTTAAATGTTAAATTGCGTCATGAGCTGTTAATCAGCTCAGTGGTCTGGTTAAACTAAGATATACTTTTTTTTCCGTTTATATAATACTTTTGAAAACAGTTCTGATATTTATCCAGGTTGGTGTCTCCCAGACACTTTGGAACCTCGCACAGAAAGGAAGAGATGAAGATTTAAGATACGAAAGAGAGGTGTAGGAGGCATGTGAGCGAGCTCGTATATTATATCTCCCTTTGCTTATGTGAAGTGAGAGGTTCTACCTTGGGATCTTAGTGGTGGGAAAAGGATAAGTGTTTTTGACACTTGTGGTAGGACGAACATAACAACCGTACGAGTCTGGAGGACTTTCTCAAGAGGTTGCCCTACCTTCTATTATCTCTCTCTCTCTCTCTCTCTCTCTCTCTCTCTCTCTCTCTCTCTCTCTCTCTCTCAGAAACAACATAAGCACTGATAACCAAAAATAAATGCATGCATACAAAATGTATATAAATAAATATATGTGTATGTATGAATAGGTATGTATGTATGTATTTACGTATGTATGTATGTATCTCGGTTTACTCACCATTTGAAACTACCAAAAAGACAGGTGGTAAATGATCTGTTTTGTTTTGAAATCAGAAAAAAATAAGGTTTTAGTTCTTTCCGCTTTCACTGAGAAGGCGTGTATTAGATACTTATATCTTAATAGTTTAGGAATGAAATAAATGGCCGGTCGCTTGCTGATTAACAATTTTAATCGTTTCATGAATTATATTTTAAAGCAACTCAAGCACAGACCAAGCATCTAGATGCCTCAGCTGCAGAGAGTCGCATTCACACGAGCCATTTTTTTTTTTTATAAATTCAACGGGAGCTGTGACAGGCGTGTAAAGCCCCTTACGTAAAATGTTCATTTTGGCGTCGTTCCCTTTTGATGTGTTAACAATACGATCCAGTGGCGAAGGTTGCCAAAGATATGCTAATCATTTTTACAAGAAAAGGGGAGCCAGGCGGGCGTTCTAACTTGTTTCCGTGTTCGAAGAATTAGTTGATAGCGCTTCTGAATTGTCGAGGCAGACTGAAAAATCATGATGCGTCGCTCGTCCGCCACCAGACGTGAATGTAGATAATGTCTGTACGTACGCAGCTACGTACACAGGTACGTATTTGTGTAAGAATAGATGCCTGCGTACATACTGAGGACCTCAAAATACACGTACACGCATTTATATTTCTGTGTTATTTATATATGTATATGTACTTATATGATGTATACATATATACAATATATATATATATATATATATATATATATATATATATATATATATATATATATTTAAAAATAAAGATATATATATATATATATATATATATATATATATATATATATATATATATATATATATATATACATACATATATATACACACATACATACATACACACAAGTACACACATCTTTCGGTCTACAGCAGGCGTTTGGGGACTATATTGCCAACCCCTGCCCCTTCCTCCACCATAGCTGTGGTCAGCAGCCAACAGCCATCTAACTAGCAGGTTAATAATTCACCTTTTAGGCCAACAAAAGCGCTACCCAGGATTTTAACGTAACATGCCCAAGCGAACATTTCACTCCCAGAGAATCGAAACCGACGCCTCTTGTAGTGAGACAGAGTTATATGACCATTGTTATATACTACGAGAAAAATGGTTATATATATATATATATATATATATATATATATATATATATATATATATATATATATATATGTTTATATATATAGTATCACTAGCTCCCGTTAATAACGACAAAGAAGAGTTAAACTCTGAGATTAGTATTTATGAGCTTCTGAAATTTTCGTCTGTAAATCTTTTTAGTAAATTGCTGATAGATAGGTTGGCATCACGCCCTTCATTGATGTAGGGTGCGTCATATTTAGAATGTACAGAAGTGAATAACTGACATTTAAGGATATCCATAGGTCAGTCTACAATATCCGTGAAATAACAATGTTTTGAGGTTGCATTTGCTGACTATCAGCTCGAAGGTTTTGACTTGATAAATGCATTTTACGTTTAATTTCCTCACGACTTTTAATTTAACCGTATGCTATTCACTGCTGATTTACTTTGGCCTCTCTGTCAGAGTCATTTATTTTATTTCATTTTAGTCATATTTGACAGATTTTCTTAATTTCGTTACATGTTAGTTATATTCTGTAGGGAAACAACCTCCCCGCAGACCTCTTTGTCACTGTGGTAGATCCTGTTAATTATGGCAATGTGAGGGACCCTTATTAGTATTGCTTCTTAATCTTGTAATGATTATCATTATTATTATTGTTGTTAAAAAGAGTGTTCCTTGATCTGAAGTTTATTGACATTTGCTTCAACGCATTTGAATATACAAGGCTTTACGTCACTTATTAAAACGATAACATTTCCTATTGTAATTTCTCTTTAGCGATGTTCGAAAGAAACACCTGTGAGGTATTATGAATCGAGCTCAAGATTATCGTCAGACGAATTCTGTCGGAGAATCTCTCGGGCGAATGGAATGACGGAATGAGATCCTTTGGAACAACTTGTGAGGATTAGGGCAAGGTGGAATGGTGAATATGCACTTCCAGGCAAGGGGATGAGCATAACTGTATGTTACCCAGATACGGAGATATTTCTTTTCGGCGATTCCCGTTTCGTTGGTCCTCTAGACTAAACCCTTACATCCCCTCGCCCTTCAGAAAAGTGACGCAGCTCACATTGAATTTCATTTAGAAGTGAATAGTAGAAGTTTCGCGACGGGATAAAGGTGAATGGGAAGAATGTCCGGAGAATCATTTCGAGTCATTTGAATACCAAATAATTCTTTTTCGTGCTTCGTTTCGAGTCGCTGGTGTCAGTTACCTGTAGAACAGCCCCTTGAAAGAAATCAGATCAAAGTATCTTGAGAAGACGTGAGAAGTCGTAAGGATTCCTCAGCATCTCATTAGAATGGAGGAGGAGGAGGAGGAGGAGGAGGAGAAGGAGACAAAGAGATGAAAAGAGTAAGGGCGAAACGTTGTCACACACCGCTGCTGCTGCTGCTGCTGCTGCTTTTCTTTGGTTAGAGAGATCTACATTTGGAACCTGGGTTTCTTTAGCGACAACGGCTGGGACGGGGACGAGCGGTGCAATAATGCACTTAATAGTGTTTCTTCATTCTATTTAGGACTTCGTGTTATGTAATGGGCTGCGGTTTTTTATTTATCTGGTAACCACTACACTTCCTAATAAAGAAGGATGCTTACTTGTAACGCGTGTTTATTGTGTTCTGATAGGGCTCAGTGCATCCGATATGTTTCCGTCGTAGCTGAAGTACTATCTTTGAACGCTTTAGTGTAATATTCATGATAATGGAATTCAGCTTCACATGTATGTTCATGTAGTGTTGATTTTATACCAAGGGAAGATAATGTTAAAAGTTTTGTTTTATCTTGTATTATATTTAGTTTTTTTTAATAGTGTTTGTTTTTATCTGTGCTAGTACTTTTCTTGCATTAAGAGATAAATTTAGCCCTCTTCGGGTATAATTTTATATTGACTGATTGATTATGAAATTTAGTATCGCCTTTTCAGACAAGTTCTTGCTGTTCTTTTTTGACCGAAATGAATTGCTATCATATCGTTTTGTTTGTAAGCCACGTGCTATTCAAACTCTGGAAGTCGGGGTCTATGGTCAACTGCCTCTTCTTCGTTAACAAAGCATATAGTAAGATTGTCTCATGCTTTCACATTGTCTGCCAATAGTTGAGCGCTGTATTTTGCCTTCGTTAACCAACTCGTTAAGTCTAGTTTTGACTCCCATTTTATTATCCGAAGAAATAAACCTTTTTACATGAACATTTTCCATTTCCTGTAGTAAATGGAAAGAGTTTAGTCATTGCTGGTATAAACTGCTTATATTATTCTTGACTTTTTCACTTGAACATGAGAAACCTTGCTGCAGACGCATTCTATAATTTATCTGTAAATGAAATCCGCACTCTGTTTATTATCTTAAAAACAACGTTTCAGGTTTGTCTTCCTAATGAATATACGACGTGTGGTAATACGGTTTAATGAAACAACTTGAAATTTCATAATGTTTGGAAGTTCAAAAGAGGGAAGAGTTTGTTACTTGGTTTTCACAAGTTATCGGTTCAAAAAATCCTGCGTATTTTCATGTTGTCTTTTTTCTATCTGATTGCTTTCTTAGACCGAGCAAACCGTAGTCTTAGTCTTCCATATCATGACAGGTGTACCGTTGTCTTTAAGAGCAAACTGTTGGTGGCTTGATTGTCTTACGTTTCCCCAATTCACAAGCAGCAGTGAATTTACAAACAGAACATTCGCGAACCTTTGTCAGCATTATTTAACAAGATCCCGGTACTCTAGTAATGCCCATGGTTTATTTCATGCAAGATTGACATTAATTATTTCTTTTACAGAGAAGTTATATGAAAGGTCACCATTTTCCCTCCACAATTGTTCGGCCTTGTCATTAGGCAGCCGTCTAGCGCTGAATTGCGGAATTATTCCGCCTGGGTCTTTCCATTATCTCCGGTACTGGAGTTATTAGGCAAAAAAGAGCGATGTTTATCAACATCGTAATTAATGAACCCCCCGCCATCTATTCCTCCTTTTACATTTTATTTGTTTGGTAACAATTGGAGCACAAATACCCTTTTCCTCTATATAGTCTTTTTATACAAGAGTTGGGAGGGAAGAGATAATTTCAGTTTCAAAGGACAGAAAGAAAATAATTACGCCCTACTTTATCAGCTTCATAAAAGAGGACAATGGGAAAAAGAGATAATTTCCTCTGCAAATGACAGAAAAAAGCCCGAAATATTTAGAACCTTAAATTAAAGTTTAATATTTCGTGTTGTATTGACATCAGATTTGTAGCGAATGAAAGTGAAAAGATTGTAATCTGATTATATTTGAAGTTGGGCCCCGAGGGAATAGCTGTAATCATGAATAAATATAAACTACGAAATTTCCTTTTGCAGGCACGGTTTGTTAATATCAAAAGCTTCGCATTCTGATTGGTTGTATTCCATTGAATTTTGTGCCATGTCGTTTGAAACTTAAAAGAAAAAAAAAAATGACCGTTGGACTTTTTAATTATTTTACTTTTTCATTTTTAATGACCTTCTCAGGAGAGGCACGCTTCATTTAGAGCTGCTTTGCTCCAGCTTATTGTCTTTGTAACAATTTTCAGATGAGAAATTATATAGATACAACGAAGTCTTAGGAATTTAGTGGATTTTTTGGTCATTACTTTACAGCATAAATGTGTTCTTTAAATTGATGTAAGATTTTCATTAATCGTCCAGTCAGGTAAAGTTAAATGAAGATGCCCAATTTTTTTTCCCTTGCGTCATTAGTTTTCATGTATCTTGCGTGGCAGACCACTTGTTAAATAATTGGCAAAAACACCAGGCATCTGCAGAATAGCGAAATACCTGTTTAACTTTGAAAGTTTTCCTTGCCAGCTTTGACAATTTCTGATTCTTTTTATTTTACAATGACCGTCTATTTTTTTTATATTCTCTCGTTATACCACAGATTACTTAAACGTATTCAGAATTTAAATTTTCGGTCCCCATGTATTTTATAACGAGAGTTTTGACTCGAAAATAATGTAATATTTTTTATGGCATAATCAGTTATTTAACTCATTTCTTCATGGAAATAAAACAGCAGTTGCAGAAAACTGAGGATTCACGACAAATGAAAGGTGCAGCGATAGAGTGCCTTGTAATGCTAGGAATTCATCTTCTGAAACTGCTCAGTATTGTTTGATAATCGGCTTCCGAGGAATCCATTGAGGAAAAACTCAGTCAAACGGGCATGGACCAGGAAAACGTAATGGCTCTGAAACAAATGTGCAATAACTATGAAACGAATGACACGTTCTTTCTTTCAAAACGATTTTTTTAAATGCTTGCATATGGCGTGGTAAGTATTTGAAATTAATTTTTAATATATAATTTAGCATGGAGAATCTAGAATTATGATTACGTATGGAACATGGGTTTAAAGTATCGTCGAATGAATTAGTGTAGCATATTAAAATTAAAGTGAATTACATTTAATAACGTGAATTAGTCCGGGAAACGAAATCGAAATTATCGCAGCATGAAGAAAATCTCGGAAATATTGGTGAATTATCCAGGGAATTGTCTTCCACGGAATCAACGTCATAAACGCTCGCGAATCATCCCTTACTCATTAGTATGTTGAATGGAATGACATAATTATCAATAGAGGTTGATTCCCCGAAGGTTAATGAGGTGTAAAAAAAAGAAAAACTATTAAAAGATTGGTTAAAGTGCTTTATACATTATTCATTACCTGTATTCGCAAAGCTGATTCCCCTCATGTCTCTGTCTCTGTTTGATTGCAAACATTGTCAGCGTTGAATATTTAGTATTTCATTATTCCTTTCATTCTAAATGTCATCGAATACATGTGTTGTTTCTGTTTATCAGTATTTTACTACTTCGTAATACTTATATCTTACAGCATTGCCCTGTAAGATATGTATTTGTATATATACATACATACATGCATATATATATATATATATATATATATATATATATATATATATATATATATATATATATATAAAATATTAAGTATATAGTATATATACATACAAAATCTTATTTTTCGTATTATTCGCTTGTAAATCTATTTCCTAGCTCAAACCTTTGCCTTATTTTGCTGCTGATTTTTGTTTTAATATGGTTAGTTACTTTAGTAAAAGTGGAAGTGTGATTGATTGATTGGCTGTGCTTTATCTGGAATTGCAACTACAAGTGGTAATGGCGCCATACAAATACAAGGCACTACATTATAATTACGTTTATAATGATAAAAGAAAATACATTAAAGCTGTATTTTTATCCAGAAGACGAGCTTCTATAATAACACTAAAAATCCCACTAAAATTCTAATTTCTATTCTTTCCAAAAATTTTGGCCAAATAGTCAGAGGGACCGAGCACGTAACTGTGGGTCAACGTGTATGGCTAATGCGAAGACTCCATGACTATAACAACGTCCTGCTTCCATTTTCAGTTGTGTTTGTTTTTGGCAGTTTCTTTCATTTAGTTCGGACCTACTTCATGCCATATTCCTGCCACACATTCTGGATTGATCGTGGAACAGAGATACCAGTTTGTAAGGGAGGCATTCATTTATGAGCTATAAGGCATCCCTTCAGTTGATAACCGTTTACTCCGTTGTTGAATCAAAATCGTGTGCATTCAGTTTTAACGATACATTCAGACTTGAATGCACTTCCCTCTTAAATAATAAAAGATTTCTTATTTATCTTCAGATGAAAATCAGTGAAGAATCAAATCCCTATTTGGCTCTGAATCAGTCACGAATTCTGATTAATTCCTCTTTTTCCATACCGTACACATCTATGAAATTTTATTCAAGTCTATTAGAACAACTGTTTACCTGATGAAAGACTGGAGTTGAGTGAAAAACAAGAATACGTCACTAGAGTGGTCATGATTTCCCAAGAAACTGTATATTGCAGCCATTTTTGTCGAAAAGTGCTTTCATGCTGTGTAAGGTATGTCATAATTCTGATCATCCTTCGCATTCAGATCTTCCCAGACTTTACTAAACATGCATTTCATTCTGACAGCCTCGCCTTTTCGTCTGTGAGGTTTAGTAAGTTTTCTAAAAGTTTTAATCCTCCTGTGACCAAATTTTCGAATGATCTTCCTTATACTGTAGCTGACTCGTTGGAACTAAAAAAAAAAAGTAAAATTTTTTGTTGTTTTCGAGCAGTCTGACTTAAGTCTGACCTCATAGTATACTCTTGCATTTATCTTGTCTTTTTATTTTACTTTGTTTTTTGTTGTTTTTATTCTTTGCTGCCTCTGTCATAATTTATCCTTTACTGCACCATGTCCTTTTTCGTATGTTGGGTTGCTTTTTCTATTAGGACCCTTGGTGTTGTAGCCTTCTGCTTTCCAACTAGGAACGTGGCATGGCTGGTAATAATAATGATAATAATGATATTCACACTGCTTTGCCTTTGAATAAGATTTCGGTAACAAATTGTACCGTGAAACTTCCTCTGGGGTACAAGTATCCGCCCACGTCGTTTGAGCGGCGCAAGTCTTTTGCGTGTAGCGTGAGCGGAGGTTGTATCTCTTCCTTTGATGCACAGTCCCTCCGTAGACGTATATAATCTTCCAGCAGCCAACGGGTGATGTATGTTCCGGAAGCTTTGAGGGACTCCCTTGCATGCCAGACGCAGGTGCATTTTACGTGATGCATTTCGGAACTTGGAGAGATAGCGCCCGAGTGATGAGGATGCTTCTTCGTTTACCGTTTCTTGAGCTTATTTCATCTGACAGCGAGAGAAAAGATTTGTCTCTTATTTTGCATTCCCTCCTGGGCGAGACTGATGGTTGACGATGTGTAAACAGGGAAAAAATTCGATCTCAGTTCTTTTTATCCAGGTTCGGTATTTCTTGCTTTCTGTGTGTGGTTGGAGTTGAAACATGATGGCAAAATGGGTCTTTGCTGCTATTTACTTTGGTACTCCTAACCGAACTTCATTCAGATAACCAACCAGCATAGGAAGAGTAGATGTGATAGTTTGTAGTTAAATTGTTTAGTACCGGTATGCCCTTTCTCAATAACTTTATTGTCATCAAGTTCATGTATGTCATTAATCCCTTGAATGGACACATTACCCTTTTCTTTTATACATTAATTACCTTGTTATTGCGGTAAGATTAAGTAGTTCAAGAATCACGGCCCTTATTCGTCTTAGAATTCCATATCAAAATAAAGTGAAAAGTTATGCACCTGTTTTGCAGAACAGTTATGATTATTCTTCTGGCGTCTGTGTTGTACGTAGGTGGTATCTTACTCTGATACACACCCTTTTAGCTATAGACAAGAATTGTTAAATATAACACTAACGCTTAATACCTTTAAATTTAAGGTATCGTTAGAAGGTGTAAACAAATTTCAGACAAATTATGTGGTTGTGAAAGGAGTAAGTGGCTATTTTTGATATCCTGACTACATTCGCTTCCACTTTTGTTGATTTCCATGTTAATAGTATGTATATCATATAAATGAAAGAATGAATCGGCTTTAAGCGCGTTTACATATGAATAAATTCTCATGTCTTGTATGTGTACTTATATATGCTGTATATTCTTTGGGGGAAGTTACACCTACGTCTAATGTACCCCAGCTTGCAGCCATCTTCGTATTATGTTTATCATCCTGATATTGCGGTGTTGTGGAAGTGGGTACTGAAAGGATATTTCATAATGCTATGAAATATTAATCCACTTCAGACCACATAGGAGATCTGGGCTGCTCACTATTCCAGATACATTAAATATAAAGGTACATTAAAATCTTGATATATACTCTCTCTCTCTCTCTCTCTCTCTCTCTCTCTCTCTCTCTCTCTCTCTCTCTCTCTCTCTCTCTCTCTCAGCACCTGAAAGTGAGGTGTACTGAAGTGACCTCTCCATTTTTTGAACACTGGAAGTTTGTTATCAGTAACTGGTTTTCCTTTTTAAATTTAAAGAAAACCTTCGTACCCAGCAAAGATTATGGTGACATTTATTTGTACGACTTCTCCCAGCTTAAATATTTAGTCACTGTTTTCTCTCTCAGTTAGCTGTTAGAGTACGGAATACTCTTATTTTAAAATGCTGCGTGATTATAGTCACAATGATATTCTTTTCCAGTTAGGTAATGCATGGGCCATTTTAAAATGTCAGGATTTAAGGGTCATTATTTCAACAAGTAGAAAATACACTCGACGGAAAACGCAGACTGATATTTCACCTATTTTTAGGGATGCGGTATCCTATCTTACGAGAGCATTTCGTGATGAAGTATTTTTCTTAATCCTTAGCAAACAGACCATGAGAAATGGAAAGCACACTTGCATTTTTTCCCCATCGTAAACTAGTCAGAAGTGGAATCCACGTTGGAATAAATTCAAGTGTTCGTATTATTTTATCTTCTGAAATAAATTGAGCAGTAACAAAGTCCAGGGAAGACAGATGATTCATAGGCATCATTAGTTCTGGTGACCGAGTTTATCCCACTGTACGCCAGTTGGGGCATTAAATCTGGCAGAAAGAATTTTCGCATTCTCTCTCTCTCTCTCTCTCTCTCTCTCTCTCTCTCTCTCTCTCTCTCTCTCTCTCTCTCTCTCTCTCTCTCTCTCTCTGTATTAGGAGAGGGGATGGATGCTGGACTGCCCAAGGGGGACTGCATGTAATCATGACGGACGTTTCTGCTTTGTTTTCTCTTGCAATATTTCGAATGAATAATCAAATTCGGACTTTTTAATGCATCCCTCTGCATCGTTTATGGAACTTAGGGTACCTTAGATGGGTAAACCAAAAATGCAACGGCGTGTGTATATATGTAAGAGAGTGGAATCTTATTTCACTTGTAATCTGGTAATCCTTCCATGGAGGGAGAGAGATTTTCTTTTGGGGGCAAAGGTTCCCTTCCAGTTATTTTAGTTATTTCGCTTGCAGGTCGACGGTATGCTGAACTGATATTTAAAAGATGGAATGAACCTTTTTTTTCTGAGTATATATATGTTTAAATGACCTTTATTTTTCTTTATGATGTGTACCTAGATCTTTTCGATTTCGAATAAAAATAATGGTAGTCCAGATCACCTTCGAAAATGCTGTGTGCCGAACAATGCTTGAGCGTTTCGGACTCAATTTTTTTTTTGTCACTGAGGACATATTTATGAGGACTTCCATTACTCACGAACTTTAGCGAACGCGACCTCCTGGAACGATCTCGGGAAGACAGCAAATGAAAGGGTCGCATGGGACTGCACCAGTCAAAGAGTAAACAACCTCCATTCACCGTCAAAACTCAACAAACAAAAAGAGAAGGCGTGCATTCCCAGAGCCTTCATGACCGTGGCGCGGGATGTCGGTTGACCTCCTTGCCTCTTCACTCTTTGGATTCTGCTTTATGTGACCGTGGGCGCTTGGTTGCTGGAGTGCGGTTTTCTTTTTATTGCTGTTTATTCCTCATATGTATATACGAGTATATGCTTATGAAATAAATTCCTTATCTGTTGAGATTCTCACGATGATGTTTTATAGCTACAAAAAAAAGTTTTTTTTTTTTTGTTGGGGTGGGGGGCTGGCGGAAGCGTGAAATAAGTAAGATGCGAAATTTTTATCTTTGAATGCAGTAGTAATTTTGAATCATTTTACTAAACATACAAAAGAGCAGTAAAATCTTTCATTATCTTAGGCCCTTAATGTTTCACTCATTTTTGTTTGTGACATTTTACTCTAAGAAATGTAGGATATGCACCAACAAAGAAGCGAAAATGGCGAGAAGTTTAGATAACAAACCTCAGTGGGATCCCGGACAAATTGTTAGAAAATCGTCATACGAGTCTGATCATTGCCAAGTAGAAAATGCCAAGTGCCATTTTCGAACTCATCTTCTACTTATAAAACATGATTTTTATGCTTTTTCCCGAAGACTTCCATTTGGGAATTGCATAAAATAAGGTTCCTTCGTACACAGAGAATGTATCTACGACTGAATATGATGTGGCGTAAATTTATCTCCAGTCAGTCGCTACTTACACAGGCATTTGAACTTTTGTCTCCTAAGCCTCGAGTGTTCGAGGAACAATAAGTTTAATATGAGAAGCGACACCTGCTTGATTTGCATGCCCGAGTTTGTATCCGCCTCCCTCCATCGTGGATCTTGCTCGAGTAACTGTTGGAGAGGGATGCTCTCGAATATTATTTCCTTTTGCCTTCGTTTTGGATATGCGCTCCCACCCACCGCTCCATTGTTTCTTTACATGACGTTTGGCGTTTGCTAGTTTGTGAGATTATATAATATAATATAATTATATATATATATATATATATATATATATATATATATATATATGTATATATATATATATATATATGTATATGTATGTATGTATATGCATTTATATATTAAACATGCGCAGTTTTGCGGCGGGGTGAATATAAACAATAGGAAGTAAGGATGCTTAACGTTAAATATTCAATTAATTCTCACAACATACCTTGATACTAAACTAAAGATTCCCTTTTTAGTATCATCTGCTTTTACTTCTATATTTACAATCTATAAACAGAAACGATTATTTTTTATCGTAACTGTAGAAACTTTTCCTTAGGGACAACGTGTCGCAAAATAGTTTATGTATGCATAATACTTATTTTTAAACAGGCCTGTTCCGCTAGCACCGGCATTATTTTGAAATTCGTGATAATGCCGGTAAGGGCTGCGTTTTAATAAACTGGCTGATGCCAGTCTTTACGGCACTTCACGGACAGCCTCGTAAATTTGTAATGATGCCCCCCTGTGATACAAACTTTTTGTTTTCGAATGAAATGCGACTCGATTCGGTATTCGTGCGGCGAATCACAATTAAGAGGAAATGGCCAGGCCATAGTAATAGTAATGAGAGAGAGAGAGAGAGAGAGAGAGAGAGAGAGAGAGAGAGAGGTAATGGTATTGTAGGAACCTTTGTGAAAATTGTCATGCCATCAGTTCGCAAGAGATATTATTGCACTAGACCCGTGGCACGCAGTCGCAAACACAAAGTTAGCAACTCATATCATGGTCCCCTAATTTGATTGCAGGGGGCTTTCTGCTGTTGCTGCTGATAGTTCTGTTTGCCAGAGAGAAACGCGTCATTTCCGTCGGATTTCGTAACTCATGCGTTGACAGTGGCTACCAGATATAGCCCGTGGCCGCTAATACAACTTATAAGTGTTTTTCTTTTTACATAATTCTTCCGCGCAGTGTGCAGCACACTGACAATTTAGCCTGAGGAAAAGATGAGTCATTTTAATCTATGGTCTTGGTAGACGACGCGTGCATGTGATAGCACGTTTGATACGTGAACTAAAATATAATTGTTTTTCCATTCTTTTTAGTAAGCTCTAAGTCGAAAGATGAGAACAGTATATATATATATATATATATATATATATATATATATATATATATATATATATATATATATATATATATATATATATATATACTATATATATATATATATATATACTGTATGTATAAAACACACTTTTATTGAATACCAATTTGTTTGCCTGTAATCTTTACATTTTATATTACCT
>NC_089752.1:12588000-12648000 GCF_040412425.1 Macrobrachium rosenbergii | reverse complement strand
GTATTCCCCTCGCAATTAACCAGGTGAATAGTTCTGAGTAAATTCAACTATTGTTGAATCACTTGCTAATTAGACTTTTTTGTTGTAAAGGGCAACGAAAATCATGCAGGGAGCGAGTCTTTTCAAATTCCTTAACTCGTTAATGTAATGTATTTCGTTTTATCATATGGCGGTATTTAATAATTCGTCTCTGTTTAGACGAACTGGCGTATCTTTTTTTTTTTTTAAGATTTTGAGTTTCCCAGCCAACCTAGTTCAGTTTCTGATACTCTAAAACATATCAAAACTTCGACTCCCTGTATTGTCACATTTTCAAATCAAATTTCCCCGGAAGATGAGCTAATGATAAGTTCTAAATAATATAAAAATCTTTGAAGCCCATTTTCTCAGAATGAGGAAAAAATGGCTTACGACAGTTCTTCATACTATGGACGAGACTCCGTACAGCCGTGTACATATCCGGCCGTCTGTGTAGGATAAAGGTTTTTTGAAGGGCCATAATTTTTAAAGTATAAGAAATAAATGACTTCACATTTATCATTCCTACTACAAAAATGTGCACCGATGTGCCGAGTAAGTCTAAGGTCAAGATCGTACTCAGAGGTCAGAAGTAAAATAGGAATTTGGAATTGACCACTGGCGGAGACGTTGTTTCATAACTCATCTTATAAATTTCTTTTTGATGGAAAGGTTGGTTCACATCTTGTTATTTCTTGGTGTCTGTGCTTGTAAAAAATTGTGTTCGTAAAAACTCAAGTGATCATTTTTATTTTAAAAGCAGCAACAGAAATTACGGGTAGAGACTCTTACGTCAAGCACTTTTAGATCGAGAGACCCATTGTTTGGTCGTTTTTGTTTCTCCCAACAAACGGTATTTTGTAGTAGACTCGTTATCTGTGGAGCATATTGTATTTGGATACCGGAATAACAACGAATATAGCTGATGATTAATCAGGCTTCGTCGTTAATCGTCCAAAACGAGCACCACCCCCAGCATTAGGGACCTATTATTTTCGTCTGGTAACACGTTTTGATGACTTTGAGTCTACGCTTTAAAATCATGTTGGACAAAGGGCGTTTTTTTTATCAACTGCCGACAGCCAATTTGTGGGAGCGAGAATGATTGTTACCGATTCTTAGGCTTAAGCTGTTGCTGTTCGTTTTGTCTGTTTTGTCAGGATTGATGCAACAGACAGGTTGAACTCCTTTCATAAGGGTTCCGACATTTACCATATCGTGTAGTAGTAATTTCTTTCGGTGTCAAGTGTATTTTCTCTTAAAACTCAAACTTCCGCTCTGCTAGGAAGTTGTCATGCCATTTGATATGGCCATAGCGGAAAGAAGAAAAAAAATTATCATGAACGTATACTCATTCTGTAATAAGTTGCTTTAAGGCACGATTTCTTGCCTTTTGGTCTTGCACTAGCTTTTCCTTTGAGGAATTACGAATTCCCAGGAATAGATCTTGGAATTTGGTGACTGAGAAGTTATTTAGACTGTATTGCATTATTTAAAATTTATACTTATCGAATTTTAGTAAAAAATGAAGTTTTTCTACAAATTCTTCATAAATCTATTCCCAGGCTTCAGCCAAAATAATTGCAGTCTTCCAACCACCGAATTTCGTATTCGAAGCCATATCTCACTGTTTCACCGAAATATTCCACGTTTGCAATATTAGACAATCTATAAACGTGCCTAGGGTTTAGCCGTGACTGTCTTCTGAAATATTGCTCACATTTTTATAAAATCGTTTTTCTTTTGTAACACTTCGGGCCGTATTTCTCAATGTGTGGATTCTTATGTTTTGTTTTATATGATACAACTGCGCATCAACTCTTGTTTATGTTTGCGCATCCAAGGTTAGATTTATAAAGACATTACATTACGTATGTCTGTATCCGCCTATCTTGCTAACTGCCTGCCTACATATGTATAAATGTTTATTGGCCATACACCTTTTTCGCCTTAGCGGCGTGGCTCCTGAAGCTGTTAGGATAACGGGTTCAGTAGTCTTTTTGGGATGAGGTTGCTAGCCCTATGCCGCTCTTCACCTTTATTGCGAGGGATACAGTCCTGCCCGGTCGGGAATCGAACCTATCTCTTCGTGCTGGCGAGGCGAATGTTCTACGTATCGTATATGTATGTGTATATATATATGCATATATATATATATATATATATATATATATATATATATATATATATATATATATATATATATATATATATATATATATATATATACACACACACACACGCACACACACTATGTATATAGTCTGAAAGCTCTACTGACGAAGAAAAATGATTGATAGACTAGTATGTACGTAATATGTAAATTTTAGCTAAAATCTTTGAACATTATCGAGAAAAAACTGTTCAGATACTAATATTTACAACAGACACAAGGCTCTCTCTCTCTCTCTCTCTCTCTCTCTCTCTCTCTCTCTCTCTCTCTCTCTCTCTCTCTCTCTCCTAGTAAAGCGTTGTGCTTGTATCAGGACCAGTTAGGACAGTGATCTTTCAAGTTTCATTCGCAGTCATGTTTCAGACTCCAAATGCCTCTGAAGCTTCAATGAACGGGTCACATTGAAGTTTAAGAGCAGCTTTGAAAAAGAAGCGATTCTAAGAGTGAGAAGTGGAATATAGAAAGAGAGAGTGTGGTGGTTAACTTTGCATCCGTGTTATGGTCCTCGGTTCACCAGGAAGGAGGAGGGTCGAATGAAACGCTGCGAAGGTTAAAGTGGAGGATATTGGAATACACGAAGGTAATATTAAACTTTAAGGATAAGTTTGATAGCAGGCAGTCAACTTTAAAATTCAAGTTTAGCGCCATGTTTCCCCCGTATCAGAAGTCTTTTTTAATATTAAAGTTCGACAGTATGTGGCCGCCTTTAAAACTTAGATTACCCACATACGATGTGTTTAGCACTTAAAATATGCCCCTAAACTTTTGCGTCCCTTTTGCAAATAAAGAAGATGGCACCGGCTTCTTCTGACGAGTCGTGAAGGGCCTCGATGTCTCATATTGTTAGGTCGTTGGATTGAATTGCCTAACTTTTATTTGCTTTTGCCTTTTCCTCCTTGGTTATCTTTTACTGAGATCTTAGCCAAATATTTGGTGCCACTACATAGTCGGAAAGTTTCGTCTCCCTCCGAATACACACACACACACACATATATACTGTACATTTATATATAAATATATATATATATATATATATATATATATATATATATATATATATATATATACCATATATATATATATATAATTTTCCTTGCGCCTTTTTCCTTGAGAGAAAGTGGGGAAGGAACTCGGGGAACATTTTCAGAACACTTGAAAATAACGTAACTGTCGCTCCCATGTTTATGCTTTAGCCATTGGAGCGCTAATGAATCCCATATACGAAAAAAATATCATCATTAGCTAGTCCGCAACAACTAGTCAAACCCCCCTGATACACAGTGCGCTATTCACTTGGTCTTGCAGACACTAGTAATGTCTCCTTTGTTCCATCCATCCTGCACTTTCTGTGTTCCTCTTCTCTTCCCCCCTAAAACTCGCCAACCCTCTAGTCCTCCGTTCTTTCTACAAGACCAAACCATCTCACATATTCTTATCCATCCTTTTACTTACACTACCCATTTTTGCACCTCTTCATATCCCCAATCGAATCATCTCATCGGCTTCAAACCTCCTCTTTCATTCACTTTCAGCAGCCATACCACACTTCCACCACGTTGAATCTTATTCCGTATTAGTGTGAAATATTAATAGTTAAACTCATGCATGTTATCTTTCAAAACTTTGAATTTGCTTTCAAAGAAATATCGCATACCCCATTCTTTACAGACTTGAACGAGCCAGGGAATATATTTGAAAAGGAAAATACAAAGCTTAATCTCTCTCCCGCTCCCCTCTTTTTTTCAACTGGAATCATCTGTCATCACCTTTTGACATTCTGTCTCTGTCTCCCTTTCTGCCCGTCTGTGTTTGTGTGTCCCTAAGTCATCTTTTGACCTCTATGGACACCCCACCCATCCCTTCGGCACCGCCCATTAAGAATTAACATCATCATAGCCATCTTCATATTTCATTAGTCCCCTGACTGACGCCCGCCGGCTCTTTCCACGTCGTTAGCTGCGATCCTAATAGCGCGTTATTCCCTCGTTTCGTAATTCTTGCAGAAAGAGAAAAGAAGCAGAAGGGAAGAAGAGTCACGCATTCAACCGGGGATTCAACCGGGGTGCTTATCTCGTCTTGGAGTTTTTTCCGTGTTCGTTTCTGCTGGTTTTTCGTTTCTTTTTTTGCTACTCTTTGTTTGCGCATTGAATTAGTTTATCGCACTGTTGAGCTTCGGAAGATGATGAGTTGTTTTTGCTGGTTCAGTTTTGTTCTTTGGAATTTTGATTGTGGCTTCTTGCACTAGATAAAGTGAAGGAACACTGTATAGTCATTGTCAAGTTGAGTCTATATATATATATATATATATATATATATATATATATATATATATATATATATATATATATATATATATATGTATATGTATATATATTTATATATATATATATATATATATATATATATATATATATATGTATATATATATATATATATATATATATATATATAAATTTATATATTATACATATATATATATATGTATATACTCATACACTTTTAAACATGTGTATATTATAACACACACATATATACATATACAGATGTAGATATAGATATATAGATACCTCAACAAAAGGCTATTTTCCGTAAGAGAGTCCAGTTCAAGAACTCAAAACCAAGTCTCTGCCGGGATCATCGTGTAATTGATGAATCAGCGATAAACCCCATTTGCAGAAAGCTCCCGCGTGATCATCCCTCAGCGATCACCCTTCTTGCACTGGCTACGCCGCTCATATTTATCTTCCACTCGTGAGTCTCTTCGATGTTGAAGCTTCTCGGTTTCAACACCTCTTTCTCGCCATCTAGTCAGCTCTGTGTTTGCCTCCCTCTCCACCTCCTGTCGCGTCTCCCGATTTACTTTTCACCGATTTGTCTTTTTCAGTTCTCTACTCTACACGACCAAACCCCCTCTTTTTGTCCTCTTAATTATATAAGTAATATATACATGCATATACTGTATATATATATATATATATATATATATATATATATATATATATATATATATATATATATATATATATATATATATGTGTGTGTGTGTGTGTGTATGTGTGTCATATATATATACACACATATATATATCATTATGTGTGTGTATGTATATATATTAGCTAAAGCCACTGGGAAAGTCAAATGAAAGACAGAGTGCCAAGTACTTTGTGTATTTTAACACATCCTCGGGCCTGAAGATGTGTTAAAATACACAGAAATAACAACTTTTACACTGTCTTTTCATTTGACTTTCCCAGTGGCTTAGTTACTGTAATAAACAAAATCATGCACTTACTTTTCTGATTTCTTAGTAGTCTGTATATATATATATATATATATATATATATATATATATATATATATATATATATATATATATATATATATATATAACTATACGATAAGGTGTGTGTCGAGCGCGCGTGTTTGTTAAGTTTGAACAAAACTGCTTCATAGACAATGGAGCTTGTGCAATTAAATTTTTATAGCAATATCGTGCCGCCCAGAGCGATTCATTAAAGTTTTAAGATATTGCTCATTAGTTTTTAACAGGATAATATCTGAATTATGCATGACACCAGTCTGTTGCTGTCCTTCTTGCATCAGGGCTGTTTCACTTGATTAGGATTTCCACTGACAGCAAGCCTATTCGCAAGTCACTGCACCGCCCATTTTTATCTTTGGAAGTTTCGGTTTATGAAAATATGAATGTTTCTTTTTTTAAAAAGAAGTGCCTCTGTAATCCGGCATTTTTCTTAAAATTCTCAATATATAATTCTCCATACATATACGTATTTTCAGATGGATACTGTTGAGTGTATAAGCTAAAATATGAGACACCATTGCCAAATTCGCACCAACAATGAAGCCCGTCTCCGAGTCAGTCCACATTCACATTACCACTCACATGTCGCCTGCTTGTGAAGTTTATGGTTTATTCGCTCGAAATGCTGCACTTGGTCCCCCTTCTATCCGGCATAAGATCACCTCACTTCACTTGAACAGATGCAATGCATGGGGATTGTTGATTTTTTATTAAAACAAAAGGCAGCGAAGTATGGAATACTTTGGTGTAAATTACTTGTAGTCTTCCCTGCAGAGAACGTCTGATAATATTGGCATAAATTAATACTGTAGATATGTAGGTATATTTCTTTTCTGAATGCAAAGCAGTTTACTATTTGCATAATCCAGCGTGATGTAGAATAATAAGAAGCTGGAGAGTTGAAACGTTGTTTGGGAATACAGTACTCGGCTGTAGAGACTCCTGTTCCAGACTATGCGACCGAAACAAGAAGAAAGAAAGGAGTGTCAATTCTAATTTCCAAGGAAACGTGAAAGAATTAGTCCATGAGAGATCTCTAATTACCAATGTAGGTGTTTTTTCATAAAGCCTTTATTTCTGAAGTACCTTTTTATTTATACATTTCAAATTAAATTGATTATACGTGATTTTTCTATTGTCTTGGGTATGTAACTACTTTGAAGTTAATCACAAAACTCTGATCGTTCTCGTACTAAATGCAGTCACAGATTCTTGTAAATAAACACAAATGCACATCTGTTTTTATGGATTCATTCATTTATTCGTTCACGTCTATAAAAAAAAAAAAAGACTCGTAGTCAAAGTCAAATTTAGTAAATATGCATTCACATGCTATGTTTATTATATGCGCCCACTAAATAACCCTCCTCCTCCCCCCGTTAAGGTGGTAGTGCTGTCAGTGCACCGCTATAATGTGGTTCGGATTCCACAATAAGCTGTAGGTCCCGTTGCTAAGTAACCAATTGGTTCTTAGCCACGTAAAATAAAGTCTAATCCTTCGGGCCAGCCCTAGGAGGGCTGTTAATCAACTCAGTGGTCTGGTAAACCTAAGGTATACTTAACTTAGTGCACCTCGTGGCGGGGGCATTGTAGGCATTACTTAAGGTTCTTTGCAGCGTCCCTTTGGCCCCTACCTGTAACCCCTTTCGTTCCTTTTACTGTACCTCCTTTCATATTCTTTCTTCCATCTTACTTCCCACCCTCTCCTAACAGTTGATTCTTAGTGCAACTGCGAGGTTTTCCTCCTGTTACACCTTTTAAACGTTTACTGTCAATTTCCATTTCAGCGCCGAATGACCTCATTGGTCCCAGTGCTTGGCCCTTGACCTAAATTCTAAATTCAGTTCAGTAAATACCCATAGCATTAATGAACTGAAGAAGTAAACTGTACCCGGAAGTTTACTATCATGTTTATTTACGTAAGTTAATTTATTGTTATCTAATTATTGAGTGAATGCAAGAGCTATAGGCAACATAACTTTCGTGGGTAAGCCCTACGTTTCTTCTCTCCCCCCCCCCCACTCCCTTTCTTTGGGAGAGAGAGTTGGGTTGCCTTTCTAATAGGCCTTTGCATTAAAAATGAAAGGAGGAATGGTGATGTTTAGCAGACGAGCTCCGAAGTTTGGAGGTAGGCGAGATGTAGTAATGCTGGTGAAGTTTTTGTTGTGAACTTTAAAGAAGATATACAGACCTGCCTTGTGAATTGAGAGATATGATTGGAAAGCTTGAGAGGTTCAGATAAACGGGAATGTTGAATATAACAGGTATTGTCTGGCAAATATTATGAAGGAAGTTTTAAGTGTAAGCACGAATATGTTTGCGTATAGGAAAGCCTTCAAGTATTATCCATCTTGTATAAGTGACTTAATATTTGAAGGATGGAGAATAATGTAAAATACGGAGAGGACCTAAGACGCATGGTTTTTGTAAAAAGGTAAGTGTTATGAAAATAGAGATGTAAAGGGTGATAGCTCCAGAACTTTACAACATATAAGGAAGATGCGATAGACTTTGGGAGGGTTTCTAAAAATATAAATTAGTCCGTAAGTAAAAAGTGAATTAACTTTCAAATTGGATGTCGTCTTCACAGATAATAAAAAGGAAAAAAAATTAAATACCAGGGATAGGAAATTTGTGTAGGGAGGGGCCGATGGGACCTCCAATCTAATGCTCTTTTGAGTCCTATAGGAAACAAAAATAAGCAAGAAGGAAAGAAATAGTGGAGCTTACCTTTAGCATTAGCCTTTTTTTTCCTTTCTATTTGGAAGAGTGAAAAACTCGGGCACTGGGGAAAACGGTAGAGGTAAAGAAACGGGGGAATGGTTGCCGAAAGGACCTGTGTGATGATTACAAATTTCCTCAATAGAAGAGGTCCCCCGTTGAGGGCTAGTGCCGTCAGTGCACCTCTCACGGTGCACTTTAGGCATTGCTTGAGGTTCTCTCCCAAGCTGCAACCCCTTTCATTCCTTTTACTGTACCTCCATTCATATTCTCTTTCTTCCATCTTACTTCATTTCCACCCTCTCTTAACAATTATTTCGTAGTGCAACTGCTTTGAGGTTTTCCTTCTGTTACACCTTTAAAACCTTTCTACTCTTAATTTCTCTTTCGGCGCTGAATAACCTTATAGGTCCCAGCGCTTGGCCCATTTCGGAAATTTTATATTCCATTCCATTCCATTCTATTCCATTCCATTTAGTAGAAGAGGAAGTTTCAAGAAGAATACCGAGTTACTAAGAGAAAATAAAAACTTGAGCAACATTAAAATAATTGAGAACTTACGGTATTAGGTTAAAAAAAAGGTTAACCAGCAGCATTGTCTTGACTAACGGGTGTATGCAATAACAAAGTAATCACAGATTTAGAAGAGGGAAGAAGTATGGAAGAAGACAGCACAAAAAGTTTAGGAAGAATCATCTACAGTACAAAAAATTTAAGAATCCTTTATTAAATGCATGTGACTAAAACTAGAGAGAAATAACGAATGGGGAGGTGATGAGAAATACAATAAACGAATTTTATAAAAGAAAATGCCCTTACTGTTGTATCCATTTTGATTGTATGAAACGGCGTTCGGGATGCGAAAATCGCACGGGGATGTCATGGGTGACACGCCTGTTCAAAGGTTATTAGATCAGTGATTGGCAGTTTGTTTCTTTATGAAAACCGTAAAATGGGAAACACGTATTTTATGTTAGTTTTATCATTTATGTATATATATATAAAATATATACATATATATGTGTGAGGTATATATATATATATATATATATATATATATATATATATATATATATATATATATATATATATATATATATAGAGAGAGAGAGAGAGAGAGAGAGAGAGAGAGAGAGATGCTCACTCATTAACAGGGTAGAGGATTGCTAGATGGTATCATTCCGGTTCTCAGGAAGTATTTTAGGGCAAGATTGCCTGCTCCCTTGCTTCTTCACCTGGGAACGTCTTACCACAGTCGACTGACAACTGTTGTATAAGAAAATGTGTAGAGAGCGAGGGTGTTTATTTTAAATAAAGTCTTTGGATATGAGCCATAAATGAACTTGCATAACAAGTTAGCCCTATGTAGAGTTACTCCATTCGCTTTTCGTATTTAGTTTACTGTCGTTTTGTTTGGCATCAGTTGAGATTCGACCCTACTTCTCCTACATGGAACGTTTCAGTTGGCATCAGATTTCATGGGCTTGAGGTGGTAGCCTTCGTAATTAGGAGATTTGTCCTTTTACATGTCTTACCGTTCAGCAATCAAGCTCTGGTAGATGGTGATTCGAACTGCGGTAGATTTTGCTTTTGTGTCTTGTTGTATAAGAAGCAGTTTATCATTAATCGGCTAAGCTAACTTTTGAGTTTAAGTGGAATTATTCTGCATGCTAGACAACTCAGTGTACCAACAGATAAGAGTCGGAGTGAAGTGAGTTTTTGTACATGTTTGAGCATATATGTAAACTTGATTTGTACATACGCGAAAGCTTCAAAAATTTGACGTAGATGTTCTTATCGGAACTTTTTGAGCTGTCTGGGGTAAAAGTGCGAATATATTCATTGCCAGTATTAAATTTCACTTATTTATAGATATGGAGTACTCTCCCCGTCAAGCAATTGACAACGCGAAATCGTAAATCAGAATCGAGATGCTAAGTGAAATAATTACTAGATGAGGCCTCGGTTAACTGACCACGTCCAGCTAATACCTTCGCACAGTTGCATGAAAAGCTGCTCTCATAACGAAATTGGAAATGAAATTGTTCATCAACGCCTGTCTGTTTATCTGTCTATTTGTCTATCTATCTCTGATTGTGTTGTCGAAATTTCTAAGGTTTCGTTGAGCTGTGATTACTGCCAACTTCCTGACACTTGTTTGTTCAACTTCCGTACTTACTGGGACGTTTTTGTAGAAGCTACAGCCAAGACAAGGCTTTTCGACAGTTTAAAAGTCAGTGATTATGTTAATTTTGTTTCTGTCCCATTTACATTTTCTCCCCGGGGGGAGTAGCTTGCGTCCCGATCAATCCGGGTAGCTTTGTTTTAATAATGTCGTCCTCTTTTTTTTGTTATTGTTTAAGAATGTTCTCTTATTCTTTTATTTCCACTTCATCTTTAATACTAGAATGCTAGTGTATTTTGTATTGAGACCAATCATTTTTAACAGCTTAACTTTAGGTAAAGCCTTGGGTGTTCGTTTATCCCTTCTCGGGGAATGGCGTGCCTTTAATTGTAGATGAAACAAAGCTAAAAAAAAAAAAAAGGTCTCTTTCCCTTCGTAAATGCACAAGAATCTTTTGTAGAGTACAGCAAAATTCTCTCCTGAAATACGGAAATAACGATGAAAAGTTAAGGAAAATTTTAACAATGCCTATAGGATTTCATAATGTTCATGAGATTTTTAAGTTGTGCTGAGACATGGAGACTTGGGATGTGAGAACTTGTCAAATAAATATTCATACTAGATGCAAAGAGAGAGAGAAAAAATTGTATCGAACCCGTTAACGAGAGCAAAAATGAAGAAGCGAAAGTTTTAGTAATTTTTTTCAACAAAGTTTTATTATTTTCTTTTTCGTTGGTTAAGGCATTAGAGGTTTCTTTTGAATGTAGACGGTGTCTCAACTCTCCTAAAACTCCGGGAGGAGCATTCTTCTTCCACCTCGAAGTTTTAAGATTGAGGAGGAGGACGAGGACGAGGAGGAGGGGGAGAAGGGAGGACCTAGAGTTGGGGGGGGGCGAAGGGGCGAGTGACGGGAGATGCGAACCCTATTCTCAAAGTTAGAGAGAGAGAGAGAGAGAGAAGGGGAGGGGGGTGGGGGGGAGTTGCCCAAGGCGTTCCTTTTTCCCGAAGTTTGGGGTCGCATTTCTTATTTTCAGGGATGGGATTATTGCATCCGTCTCCAATTGATCTTCAGTCTATGGTATGTAAGAGGCAGCATTTCTTAGGCCCTCTCTCTTCCGTTGAACTTTGTTTGTTGATGTGCGACCCGCGATGATGAATGCTTTATGGGCATATTCATATTTGAAAAGTAAATACTTGCAATTTCATCAGTTAATTTCATTTTTTCATTTAAAGTTGTAAAATTTCAAACCAAATTCCTACAAATTGTATTTTGCTGGATGTTGCTGTTTTTTATCTTTTTTTTTTTTTTGTTGAAAGCGCAAACTTTTAATGTTTCAGAAATGAAGTGCTATCCTGAATACTTCTCAATGAGTACTTCTTAAAATTTTCACTAAAATAACTTTCAGAACAAACGACTTGATGGAGAGGAAAGAGATAATACCACCTACGAATTTCATATGGATATATCTTTGAAAAATTTTTCCTTTTTTTTCCAGCAGTAAACTTTTTAGAAGTATCCATCTTTCCTTTATTTAAAGACCATGCCATAAGTTATGCAATGGACATTAATCTTTCCAAATTGTTGTGTGCCTCAGAAGTTCGGAGTCGTGCTAAGGTTTTAGACTTGACGAGCGATTTCTGTAGTTACGAGTAAGGAGTGAGAAAAGTAACACATACAAAGCAAGTTTGGTGCAAATAAAATTTCACCCTGTGCAAGCGTTGGTATACATAACATTTACTTACTCATTTGGGTTTTTAAGTGATTATATACCCGCTCGTTAGTTTACGTGGATCTCCTCCCCTCCTTGTTTTTTTTTAAATGATGGTGTTCTCTCCTTTAAGCTTCAGCATTGCCTTAATAGAAAGCCTATGTACTGTGCTAACGCATTTGTCAGCCAGGTTTTGCACAACAAAGAATGTCGTTGATTTGCAGTATCATTCAAATTCAAAGGTAATTTTTTGCTTTTGGTGAGGAGAGCAGCACCAAAATGAGTCAACATTGTAGTAAAAATAAAATTCAAGAGTATAATTTCTAAATTAAAATACTGACTGGAGACATTTTTTTTAGGAAAATATTTGAAATAATTGGTAATCGTTTTAAGAAATCGTGGTGTTTGCTTAGGTCAAACTTGGGTCAGCTGGGGAGCAACAAAAGCATATTTTAGTGAAAAAATGCAATTTCATTGTTTCCAGATAGACAAATATTATTGTGACACTTTACAGTTTAAAAAGAAGCAAATAGCAGACTCAGTTAGCACTCGCATAAGCTCTTAATTTTTTTTAATTCACGTGTGTTAGCCAGCTTAGATCAAGTATTTGTTTGTCGCCTTATATCGTATAGTATTGTACTGATAAGGATGATTCTGTAGATCATCATATACTATATATTTCTGTTGATTACTGGGATTTTTCTTCATAAAACCTTGGTTGTTTACTAGAAAATTTACTTAGAGTAAGTGGCCTCATTTGAAAAGCATACAGCTCTCTCTAACGGTGACCAAAAAGGAGTACCTAACGTGAAAGCGAACTACACATCTTAAGAACCAGAACGGGCTTGTCTTCGAGAAAATATATTCTCTCCACAAAATTATAATAGAATTCACTTAGTTTATGATTGTTCCGTGTTACTGTATATGGATACTCTACACAATACACATCAATCTAGTTTTTCATGTTAGCAGTGTAGAAAAAGCGTTGCAGCTTTCCAAGTAAATATTTGTGTATATAGATTAAGAGCCCCGATCCCTTTTCCCGTCAAAGAGAACCGCTTTTGCTTTGAATGCCGTGTTTTTTGCTCTCTCTCTCTCTCTCTCTCTCTATATATATATAATATATATATATATATATGTGTGTGTGTGTCTGTCTGTCTGTATTGAAAACCTGGAAGGCTGATAGCTTCTGGAGCCAGCCTTACGGGGGAAAAGGGCAGTTTTATATATATATATATATATATATATATATATATATATATATATATATATATATATATATATATAATGTATTTTTGTGTATATAACACACTACATACACATTTACAAATACATATATATATATATATATATATATATATATATATATATATATATATATATATATATATATATATATATATATATATATATATATATATATATATACACACACACACAAAAACACGCACATACATACACACACTACATTCCTGGCATAAATGAAATACATCTTCGGAGTGGTTATACAGAGACGCTTCATTCTTTCAAGTATCCAAATTCCTCTGCGGAGAGAGCTCATTAGTCATTCAGGATTGTACCATTTGATAAATCATCGAAGGATCACATATGCAAATCCTCTCCCATAGTACCCTATTTCCCGGCATGGAAGAAACAAGCATTATTGCCTCCTAGGGGAAAGGTATGAGAGGGCTGACAGCAGGAGGATGAAATATCCTTGAGGCGTCCCTGGTGGATCCCGAGCAAAAATGTCCTAGAATGAGAAGTGTGGCTTGATTTCCACTCCGCCCTCACCCTCAGTTAAGCAAATGCCCTTGTGAGGGGAGGAAGTTCCGTTGAAAATTCGCATTGTTCCGACTTCGCTCAAGTATTGTGATGGGGTTCTCCCTTCACGTCAGTGGCACTCCCTTTTCTTCTCCGTCTTCCTCAACTCCTTCACGTCCTTCAGTTCCTTGCTGCTGCTGCTGCTGCTGCTTTTGTTGTCCTTAGTTACTTGTTGGGAAAAGTTGGTGTTTGTATTGGCGGATGAGGTAGAACGTACTGTGCGTTCCCCGAGTCCAGATAAGGCTTGGCTACATGGAAGTGAGATATTCATTTAATTGATAGGACTCGGAGATGCTTGATGCCGAATGCAGCTTCGTTCGGTGAAACGAAATTTAAGGTAAGAAATGCACCGGATGCGATGCAATAAATATGGGCAATACATTCAAGTGATAAAGCTAAAGGGAAGGGAGGGCGGAAATCAGATGAAATAAAATGTGTTTTTGGTAATATATGTGTATGTCAGCGTCGCAAAACTCATCAACAGTGAGGTTTAGAACGCATAAAGTGTAAGAGGGATGCTTTTATATATATATATATATATATATATATATATATATATATATATATATATATATATATATATATATATATATATATGTATATATATATATATATATATATATATATATATATATATATATATATATATATATATATATATATATATATATATATATATATATATAACACCATTTCCCAACAAGGAGTGGTTCCAGAAAAGAAACAAGAAACAACATTCAGACTTCCAACCACTGAATCGGAGATAAACATCTTGTGCCTATAACATCCACTGGAAGCACATAATTGCGCCTTTCTCCTGTATCTTGCTCACATTCTGACATTCTGACACTGCATCCCTACTAAACCTGTACAGTGATATTCTCTCTTTGTAAACCCATCGTCCTCCAGTCGCTCCTCATGACCAAGCCATCTTATAACACTAAGATGTCATCTCACCTACATTTTTACCGTTTCTGCATATCTCCACAGATATCGTCCTCCTAATTACTCCTACGCCACATATACTAAGCAAATAGTTCATTTCAACAACTTCAACATTTTTTCCTTTTATTGGCATTCATCATTCACACTCCACTTTCATGGAAGGGAGTTGGGTCAGTAATCTCTTCACGCTTATTTCCGATCTTGGCTTCATAGCCACTCCAAGCATCTTGACTTCTTTTGCACATATCCTGCGCATAGACTGCGACTCATCTTATCAATAATTATATTTCTTCTATACTTCCACCATCCATATTGGCACTCAGTGTTCCATCTTCATGGTGTCCATTTACATTCAGACAGCATTTGTCCACTACAGACACACACACACACACACTATATATATATATATATATATATATATATATATATATATATATATATATATATATATATATATATATATATATATATATACAGTGTATATATGCATATATTGTCTGTAGGTAATCTATATATTCTGGAGAATAAAATAGATATGCTGTAATTTTACGGTTAACAACACTGCGTTCAGGCAGAGAGATACGGTATTTAGATTAAATACAAGCCTTGCATTTAGCTCGAAAAATGAGCCTGGTAGAGTGCTGTTAACATAAAGTATATAGAGGGACACATTTAGCTCCTACAATTAATTCATTTAATACTATGTAGAATTCGTTGTTCTCGAGCTCTCATACACACACACATACAATCTCTATTTAATAATAGATGCATCGGTTAGATCTAAGATATGACGTTATAGGGGGCAGTTGATGTTTATGCTACTCTTTTAGCAAGAATAGGAACAGTAATGAATACATATATTACTGTATTGATATATTAAGTTTAGTAGAAGGGTTGTTGTTCAAGAAGTAATAATGTGTTTCAAGAATGGACAAGGTAGGGATGTAGAAGCAAATGTCATTGGGAGGTTTGAAATGTTCTTGTATTGTCAAGTATTGTGGATGTGGATAATTGCAGTCTTCAGGTTATTAAAATACATATAGAATAGGAGAATGAAAGAACTAGACGGTGAGTACGTGGAATAGGGATTTGCGCTTCGGAGAAGACTTTGAGAAATTACCACGAGAGAAAAGGAGAAGTTTTTGAGAGAACAGAAATTATTATTAGAACAATAACTAATGAACCAACCAGGAGGGATGACATCTTCTAAAAGTATTTGAGTAGTCTATTTTATATATATATATATATATATATATATATATATATATATATATATATATATATTTTTACTTCAGTATATGTGTATATATATATATATATATATATATATATATATATATATATATATATATATATATACACACATATATACATACATATATATACATAAAGATACCCTTTGAATGTGGAGATTGTTTTTTGTCTTATGTTGCTGGCATGGTGGAGAAGTAGTTAGGTAGGATATCGAGCAAGCTAAGGTAAATGTTAAAAATCAATAAATTAATTATTGGGATTTTTCTGGTAAATGTTAGAAAAATTTATTGGAAAGGATACAAGTATGCAATGCCCTTGAAGTCACAGGAACAGGTATGTCATTCGTTATTGTATGCTATTAGAAACAGTATTCGGCATTGAGAAACAGTGGAAGTGAGGACCGAAATAACATTTTTAAAATCATAGTGAATGGAATGTGCAGTTATATAGTAGCTGTAAGGAAGATGCCAGAAAAGTAGAAGGAAGAAATGGGATTAGTTTGGAAAAATTACTCAGGTCCTGAAAGATGTTAAAAAAAGTGATGTTTGGGAAATAGTCGGGTAACAAAATGTAAAGCTCAATTTTTTTCTATAAGCTGGGATGCAAGTGTCGATTTTAAGGTTGAAGGGTACAGAATATAATTTTTTGTAAAAAATATTTTCTTATGTTGTTTTCACAGACTCTCTCAACTTTTCATAATGTTGTATTGTTATCCATAAGGTCAATATAAAAGATGATGAATAATTTAGAGACGGTTAATTTCTCTGCCAGACATGGTGCATATTTATTCTTGATAGCGATATCTTTGTTGTGTATGTTACAAATGAATTTTCTCCATTTAATTTCATGTAGAGCAGTGAAACAACTAGTCCATTTGTTGCAGAGCAGTGTTACACTCTTTATATTTATTCACTTAGATAAATGAATTTGTTCATTTTTTGAAAATGCTTTTTCAAATAACAACCATTCGCATTTGTATGACACGTCTTTATTTAGTTGAAACTTCGAATATGAACAATTGGGGTTAGATTTCTCTCCCTTACGTAGTGAGCTGGTAGTATTAACTTTTAGCGCCTAGAGTTAATACCTTTATTCATTCATAATTGTATGTACTTGCAAGTATACATCTAATATATATATATATATATATATATATATATATATATATATATATATATATATATATATATATATATATTATATTAACTTCGTGAGTTCATTCCTTTTTTCCCAAATGGTCATTTTGATCGAATAGTGAAACCTTCGAGAGCCAAAAAGAGAGGAAAAACTTTGCAGCGAACCCAGGGTTTCACTAGAGCGGGAAGGGAAGGATAAAATCTGGCACTAGATAACGAACGAATTCTCCTTTGTGAGAACACTCCATAAAACCAGACGAGGCTCTGAAAGTAAAAATGAGGTTTGCTTCACACTCTCACTGTTTTTCGGTTTCAAGTTTTTCCCGACTCCAGTGCAACTCTCGGAAACCTTTTAGGTTTTACAGGACCCCCTGCCCTACTTTCCGAAAGCCGCTATTCTTGAGATAAACATGTCCACATCGCCATTCATTCATTAATAACGTTGCCTTCACATTTTGTCAATAATTCTGGCCGGTGTGCAATGAGCATTCTCATGGTCGTTCTCGGAAGAAATGTTGGCCTGTAACTTCCAATGAAACGGGAAGTTATATCCATTTTTCATAGACTTTTCAGCCACTACTCGTACAGATTGTCATCTAAGTTTTATTGACGTTTTTCCTTGTGTTACGATGAAAAATGGTTATGATGGTGATTGTCCCTTTTTCACCAGCAGTCGTATTTTACAGACGAAACTGTCGGCTGTAACGATGGTGTAAATTTGCTGAAGGTGGAATTGAAGGAAGATTTTGACAGCATTAGTGCAACCCTCTGTTTAATATCACTTAGGAAGAACCTGTATCAGATTTGCCATGAATCAGTGAAATTATGAATTAATACAAATTGGGTTCTTTGGTCTCAGTACGGTATTTAAATAGCCATGATAAAACGTGAAGTTTTACATATTTTCTCAATAATACCATTTCATTTGTCGATAACGTTTATGTTAAAACTGTTTTAATGATAAAAGTGTTATATGTATTTCATGATTCTGTTGTGTACAATTGTTACTTGCGAGTCCTTCCCAAAAAAAGCTCCATTAATAAAGGGCATTATGAATTAATATCATAAATTCGTTAAAAGCCTTAAATAATAATTTGGAAGTGTCACATGTTGAGTGTATACATAATAAAAACGAAGTAAGCTTTTGTATAACTAATTGTCTTAGGGTTGTGACTACTTGCGCTCAGAATTTTCTCCAAATATGGTCGGTTCTAATGAAGTGCATTTAGATGTTTTAAAATAACCTGTCTGTCTTTGTATTACCAGTAAATTACATCCTTCTGTAATTTTGTCGCAGGTAATGCATTAAATGCATATGATTAATGAGTGTACAACATCTAGGTAATCATTATATATGTTTGAAAATTTTATATATATATACACATACATATGTATGTATGTGACTTCAGTGAAGCCAGAGATTACAATTTATATGTTCTCTTTTGTTATTTTTCATAATTTCCCATGATTTTCACCAAAATGTTTATGGTTTTTGGTTATTTGATAGATACAGTGAAAAGGCCCTAACGGGGTTATTATATATAAAACTGGTTCAGAGATGCATGTCATCAAAAAGGTCTCTGTTAGAAAATCCCGCACATGTCTGCCCTTGTAGAGTATGTACAGTAACCGGTAACCTGATTCTCTATCTCCTTCCAGAAACGGCAGAACGAGAGAGTCGAACGGTGAATGTGATCGTTACAGTGAGGTGACGTCCCGTCGCACAGCCCGCCATCAAGATCCCATGGAAGACCACGAGGTCAGCTTGGATTCCCCGCGGCACGCCCCGAGGTCACGGGACAACCGCAGGTCAGGCAGGCATTCTGCGAAGGCCGGCGAGAAGACCCCCAAGAACAACAACCACCTGAAGGACCTCCGAGAGGAATCCTCCGACAGGAAGTGGAATCAGGAGAACCGCCTGAGACTGGAGGACGACCAGGAGTACGAAACGCAAACCATCCTGGAGCCTCGGATGAGACACGACAGCAACCACGCGGAGGAGCGGAGGGAGAAAAAGGCCAAGGTCAAGCTAAAAACTGCCAAGGACGACTTGGAGGAGTTGGACAACAATAACCCCCCGGCCATTCTCTCCCCAACGGCTACTCTCACCGCCACCATCATTGATACGGTACAAAATAACACCACCACCTCACTCTCGCCGCCTCCTATCGAACTCACTCCAGTACAAGACCTCGATGTCACCCAACACCTACATCATCACTACCAACAACAACAGTTGCACCAGCACCAGGAACTCCACGCGGACCTCCCGCAGGTGCACCAGCTGCAGCCCCCGACCGACCTCCTGGTGGAGGACATCGATATCGACACGAAATGTCTCGACATTGACGATAAGAAGATTAAAAAGAAGGACGACAGAAGGGACGAAAAGAGAAAAAAGAAATTGAAACATCTGGAAGAAGAGAATCTGTCGAAGTAAGTGTTTCTGATGCTTCTGCTTGGACTGGGTGGTTTTGATCTGCTTTGCGGGAAGGGCTGCTCCCTCGCTCAGTTCCCACTCTCCCTCCATTCAGCTTTTCAACTTACAACTTTCCTCTTCGATGTGTCGCCTTGCTTTTTCGTTTCCAGTTGCAAAATATTAAGTTCAAAAACTTTCCAACTAGTCGCTGTACGTCTGATGTTTTCATCAATGTAAATTAGATTAAGTCGTGTTATTAGAGGTAATGAATTTAATTGACGTGGAAGCGCTAATAGTTTTACTGTGTTATTCAGTAACTAAAATTACATTAAGTACTAGTTGATGTCTAGTAACTAGAATTACACTAAAATTTACTGGGGATGAGATTATTTTATCTAGGACTTGTCTCTAGCAATTTAGACGTTCTTTGAGTCCCGCTGGAAATATAAAAGATAAAATGACCACCGTAAAATTAATTTCTGAGTAACAGAAATCGAGGCATTTATTCTTCAACTCGTAATTTTTAAGTAAACGCTTTCTAAGGTTCAGCTACAATCGTTGAGAGGCGAAAGAAGAACCGTTTAGAATCCTTAAATAATAAACCAACCATCCTCTACAATAAAAAAAAAAAAAACAGTATGGTTACAATTACATCGATTTTGCTGTCAGATCATAATGTATCTTACTGTATCATGTAAGAGCCCGTTTTGACTTTTTCTTTGCCTTTGTGTGAGATATACATATTGTTCTTTTTAATTATAGTGTAAATTCAGAACTGAATTATATGGAAGTATATATATACATATATGTATACATATACTGTATATATGTATATATGTATATATATATATATATATATATATATATATATATATTTATATATTATTTATATATATATATATATATATATATATATATATATATATATATATATATATATATATATATATATATGAATGTGTGTGCGTGTGAATAAAATACGCATGAGCGTTCGACCGCTGATAAAGCTTACGGTATCCTTCATGTCTGCCTCCCCGTGAAAGGGGGAAAAAGCGCTTGAAAGCGAGGGCTCCCGCCATTAATTAGTTGGGAAATTGAACGGAATTACTGAATGCAAGTGCTGTTAATTAATAGATATTACAAATCTAATTGGATTGGCAGAGAGAGAGAGAGAGAGAGAGTACAGCTCGAAAAGTTTATTTTTTATTTCACTTTTTGTCTGTATTGTCTTGTATCAAAAAGGGTGCAGTGTCGAAGTATTTTTTAAATGATTTTTTAGATTTATATTTAACCTAACGCCCCTGTAAAACCTAATCCGGCGAGTTAAAGTTGAAAATCACTGGAAGATTCTCTTCATAATGGAAGTAAAGAAACCATGGTATTTGTTAGACAAGCGCTAATAATATGGTTTATTCTAACAAACTGGAAAAAACATGGTAATGTAATTTATAAATTTTAACCACCAATTGCACTCAGAAAAGAACTAGCAAGAACGTTTTCCGCATTATAACTTGAAAAATGGTTTTCACAAAACGGTTCGGTTTCATCGAAGACACAAATTCCCCAGAGGATGACCGCCAGATTGCGATAAATGTTGGCAGAAACAAGTAAGGGGTTTTTACTCTGCTTCTTCTCCGTCCTGCGGTTGGATATTCGTGTTCGGTGGTTCCTCGCTCGGAGCATTCTGTGTCGATCCACGGGAGCATTTCGGCTTTTTCTGGTTCCTTCCTCGTCACCAGACGACTTTCCTGCAAGGATTGAGTTGGAAAGGTAGCGGAGAAATACGTGTGCGTGCGCATTCACACACGTTAGGTTCTCGAATCGAGGTTTAGGTGATTGCTGGTTACCACAAAAAAAAAAAAAAAAAACTTTACGGTAGCATGATCCATCTTATGACTGGTTTCCATTGCATTAAAGGAGGCACCTGCCAGTTGATAGTTTATATATATATATATATATATATATATATATATATATATATATATATATATATATATATATATATATATATATATATATATATATATGTGTGTGTGTGTGTGTGTGTGTGTGTATATGTATATATATACACACATAAATACAAAGATTCACATATATAAATTTTATACTGGTTCAGTTGGACTCGAAAACAAAATGGAAAGACGCACTTTCGCACTTTGAAAGAAACCGATGAAAATTTCATTTCATTTCAATGTAGAATTTCTAAATGATTTGCCTCTCAGATCTATTTTGGGATACTACTCAGAATTTATTCTTGAAAATAAAAGAAAAAAAAAAGGACGATAAATGAATAAAAGAATAGAAAGCGTATAGACGCACCAAAGGGAGAAATTGGGGAGGTGGGGGGAGGGGTTGGGGGTTGCGAGTTTATCCTCCTCCTCCCTCCCGTCCCACTTTTCCACTTGTAGTGAATATTGATGATAGTTGGTGGGGATGCCAATCAAGGGGAGCACATGGGTAGGAGGAGGCTCTAAGCCGCAAAAAGAATAAAAAAAAAAAAAAGCTTTCGGAAATCCTAAAGGTTTTTTTTTTCTTCGTTCGTAAAAGGAGTTTCGAAACCTCCAGTCAGAAAAATGTAGAGGTGTTGCTTTGTGGCTTGGCTTGTGAAGTAATGAGGAGAGAGAGAGAGAGAGAGAGAGAGAGAGAGAGAGAGAGAGAGAGAGAGAGAGAGAGAGAGGCAAACGAGTCATGCTGTCTGTTAACTGAACGTATTAGATTGGTTTATTGACAATAATCAATCATTTCAAATGGAGTATTTCCATTTCTCTGTCGTTATTTTTGTTTTGAGAGAGAAAATTACCAGTGCTTGAGGATATATAAAAAGGAAAGCGTCCGAGTCCCTGGAGGGAAATTAATTACGCCTTCCCTTTTGAAAAATGAAGACACTGATAAAGTAGAACGACCCATAAATCATAAATCTTCTGTCAGATCTGTTTTCAATTTGGGGTTGTAAGGAAACCCTCCTCTTTTTTTCACTGTTTCGGCATTCAGCTCATAACCTGCCCATTTTGTCAGTCCAGCCTGGCAAAGGTCGCTCTGCACAGCAGCTGTTTCCTGTGTGCCTAACTTGGAAGATTTTTGTATTTTGTGAAGGTTTTACCAAGCGTTTTCATTTATGTTGTGTGAGATTTTGGACGAGAAGAAAAGTTTTCTACGTTTGTTCGTAGTCGTTTTCTTCCATGGAAACGTTGCGTCTTTGCTACCAACCATAACTGATTATAGAAACTAAGAACGTGTGTGTATATATAATTTATATATATACACGCAGGTATATATATGTGCGTAAATGCTAAAAATCTTGGAGAAGACCCATTATGGTTAGGAAGTGTAAAACAATACACCTATGAGAGAGAAATGATATTTCAAACGAAGTAAATTCAGTCTTGTGATGACAATAAAAGCAAGGTTCATTGAATGAACGACTTCTTGTTCCCATATACAAACACATGAATTACACACAAACATACTATCAATATATATATGTAAATATATATATATACATATATATATATATAATATACATATACACACATATACACATATACATTATATATATAATGTATATATGTATGTATATATATATATATATATATATATATATATATATATATATATATATATATATATATATATATATATATATATATATATTTACACATATATATATATTGATAGTATGTTTGTGTGTAATTCATGTGTTTGTATATGGGAACAAGAAGTCGTTCACTCAATGAACCCTGCTTTTATTGTCATCACAAGAATGAATTTACTTCGTTTGAAGTATCATTTCTCTCTCATAGGTGTATTGTTTTACACTTCCTGACCATAATGGATGTTCTTCAAGATTTTTAGCATTTACGCACATATTTTCGTTTTTCAACCGCGCACAGAAATGTATCCGGTCTTTCATTCAACCTCGATCTGCATAGTAAGATCCGCTTTACAGTCAAATGAATGTTCACGGAATTGTTGGCTGCTTTGGCAGTGGTGTCCATGCTGCTCTATTTATGTCCTCCGTCAAAGCCGTTGCTGAGCTGCTTATTTGCATAACTAGAATTTTTTTCCTCTCCGGTAGAAAAACACGCGATTTTACTAGAGATAAGTTTTAATTAGAAACATTAGAAAAAGTGGTCTCTATCTTTTTCATAAATTTCAAACGATAAAAAAAAAAAGAACTGAACGATGAACACAGTTTTCATTCACTGATTCCTTGCTGCCTTGACAGAGACGAGCGCTCCCTTATATTCCGTCTCTGGGTAAAGACAGGTCAACAAAGCCTCCGCAGTGTCAGACGGTGTTTCCGCTTGCATCATTTATTCAACGTACTGCAGGGCCTGACTGATTTAACCTAAAGTCCTATTTCCAAACTCAATCTCTGGATCTCAGAGGCGCTGAAAGGGACCGAAACTGTTTTGCCTATATGGTAATAGAAAGAGAAATGTCCATGTATATGGCAGGGTGCGAAGAAAACCCGAAAATCCGAGGGATGATACGAAGGGTCCGTATTGCAGAAACTGTATTGAAAGGTTTTTTGTTGTCGTAACTTTTGTTCTCTAGTATGGGAATTCTGTTGTCTATTAAACGTCAGATTGAATACAAACGTACACACAAACTATATTTATATGTATGTATGTATATACATATGTATACACATATACATATACATATACACTGTTTAGGTTTGTGTGTGGTGCTCTACAGATGTGTCAGTTAAACTGTCGATTTTGTACAATTACGTTCTCTAAGATTTTTTTTTCATAAGACATGTCACTCCCCTTGATGTAGTCTATTCGGATTCCCTGGAGTCCTCTTTTTCAATCATTTTTTTTTTTTATCTGTTCCACATATTCGTACTTTTCCCTTCCAATGGAAATTCTCCGCAGCTCCCTCGCACCATAACTTCCATCCACCCACACCCTATCCCCTCCCCCTCCAGAAAAGTCGGGTCCCACCATCTAGACAACCCCAACCCCCCTTCCCACCATTCCGTTCCCTTGGTCTGGTGTGGTGTGGTGTGGTCGAGGGAGGCCTTGTGTGAAGGGAAGTCGAGTTCCCAATGAGAGCGACATTGGCTCTTCATTAACGCGAGTCATTTCATTTGGGCTTTCGAACAAGAGCAACCGGTGAGCTGTAATTCTTGATCAAAATGTGGAGGAACTGATGAAGAATAGTAAAACATTCATGCGGCCGACAGGGGAAGCGAACGCAGCATTGTGGAAAACTCTCCTGCGGGTATATTTGCGATGGCCGAAACACTTCGACGCGAGATGAATATAACTGGAACAATCTCCGTAGAATTTTATAGAGAATTTTTTTTGGCGATGGGAAAAAAATAGAAGACTTCGTTAAGATATGATGTCGTTTACATCGGGTGAGACGGTTACTGATAGAAAAAACGGTTTCGTCAACATAGTGGTTCATTTTTTGTTTCATTATTTAAATACGGGTAATTGAATAGTTTTTCTTTGGCTACGGAAGTCTCAACGAGGATTTCTACTGTATATTCTACAGTAGATAGTTTAATGTGTATTACTTGGGAATTCTTCCTTGACGAAACTATCTGGAAATTTTTATGGAGATGAATACAGTAAACTCCCACACACGCTCACACAGTGAGCACACATACATTTATATGTATACATGTACACACACATATATATACATATATATATATATATATATATATATATATATATATATATATATATATATATATATATATATATTGTGTGCATGTGTGTCGTAAGTCTCAAGCTTAATGAACTGATAATTATGATTATATTTCTGCCTTTTACCTTATTTATAGGTTTTTCAAGAAGTGTTAGGGATAACTCGTGTTTTCTTAATGCATTGCTTACTCAAGATAACATGTAATCCTATGGACCTGCGATCTTTGTTTTCGGCATTTTACCAGTTTTGTCCCTACAAAAAGATTGTGAGGAGTATTAAAGCACATAAGATAGGAAGCATTTTGAATTGGGAAAAAGGGGAAAGAGAAGGACTGTATAAATGCGTGAAGTGCCAACGATGTTAGAAAAGTCTGCTCCCCTTCAAAAAGCAGGTCAGGAATTTCAATTCACAGAGGAATCTATAGAAGAGAGAGAGAGAGAGAGAGAGAGAGAGAGAGAGAGAGAGAGAGAGGGGATCTGACGAGGAAGTGGAATTGACTCGCATGCGCAGGCCGTTTGTGGACAGTTGGCATTATGGTGGTGTGGAGGTTGTGTAAAGATTGTGTAAAAGAGTTTTTGGGTGGACTCGCCCTAAGATCACTTTTAAGAATTTTTGTAAAATTGAAGTTTATCAAATAGATTACGCCTCCATCTAAACGTCTTGTGATTACTAAAAATTATTACATTACATTTCATGATTTATCTATCTATTTATATATATATGTATATAATGTATGTGTATATATATACACCATATATATGTGTGTATGTATGTATGTATCGAGTCCAGATTGCATTTACTGTAAGCGAATCCGTTGACGTGCAAAATGCATCACTGCTGAGCTTTTACGAAAAGTGACATGAGCATTTTCCATGCCAAATATGTTCCAGCATGACTTCAGAAACTGATTATTTCCGTTGAATAAAGATTCGATTTGCGCAAAACTCTTCGTGCCAAAATTATTGGGATACAGAGGATTTCGTAATTCTCCCGTGTTTCCTGCCAGATATGAGAAAGAAGACTATATGAAATGTGCATTCGCCGGGAAGGACTGACCAAATCAGTTGAGGTAAAACAAAAGCAAAAATTATTTGAGGTATTATTGGGATATTTTTGTATACAAATTTTATAAAGATTGCTTTTGGATTTGTTATGGATACATCTGAAACACGTAATGAAGAGATAACATAAATATACATACATACATTATATATATATATATATATATATATATATATATATATATATATATATATATATATATATATATATATATATATATATATATATATATATATATATCTTCTTATTCTTCTTCTTCTTTTTAACGTGCTTTTTCCATTTTTGTATGGGGTGGCACGATGCCTTCTTTTGAAGGACTTTCTGATTTGGCTTTGGGGTAGACCGTGGTCTCGATCGGCTGCCTGCTGACATCGCTTAGACCCCGGTAGCGTATGGTACATGTATCATACCAGACCCAACGCCCTTTCTCCCAGCAGCGAAGTTGTTGCTCGGGCAGGTCGAGAGTTCGGAGACGTGTGAGATGTTTGCGGTGTTTTTAGAAGATGTTAGATGCTTTGTTTGTGTGTGTATTTAGTCTGGTAACACCCATTTGCTTTTTTACAAACCTATCCGTTGATTACACATAATCCCAGGGTGTCTACACGGATAGCAAAGTGTCGCCTCTCTGATCAGTCGGCTGCGGATTTGAACCGCGCCACAGACCTCTACGAAGTCCGAAGCTGCTGCTGTAACCGACTGTGCCATCGAGGCTCTATATATATATATATATATATATATATATATATATATATATATATATTTATATACATATACATATACATATACATATACATATACATACACACAGGTGTGTGTGCGTGTTTGTATACTTCATAATTAGAACCAACTGAAATGGGACTTCAAGTGATAAACGGTAGGTTGAGCATGCCATACGTAGACTTGTCTCAATATTTTCTTTTTTTGATTGACTGGAGGTATATGTGTCCATAATTGTGGTATTTAGATTATCCCTGCTACCACATATGGTTTTCTTAAGCGAGATGGTGACCAGATATTATAGTTTCCATTAGTTGGATGACCACTAGGTATTATGGTTTCCATAAGTTGGATGGTGACCACATATTACGGATTCTATAAGCTGGATGATGACCAGGTATTATGGTTCCCAAAAAGCTGGAGGATGACCAAGTATTATGGATTCCATAAGCTGGAGGATGACCACGTATTATAGATTCCATAAGCTGGAGGATGACCAAGTATTATGGATTCCATAAGCTGGATGATGACCAGGTATTATGGTTTCCATAAGCTGGATGGTGACCAGTTATTATGGATTCCATAAGCTGGAGGATGACCAGGTATTATGGTTTCCGTAAGCCGGAGCATGACCAGGTATTATGGTTTCCATAAGCTGGAGGATGACCAGGTATTATGGTTTCCAAAAGCTAGATAATGACCAGGTATTATGGATTCCAAAAGCTGGATGGTGACCACGTATTATGGACTCCATAAGCTGGAGGATGACAAGGTATTATGGTTTCCATAAGCTAGATAATGACCAGGTATTATGGTTTCCATAAGCTGGAGGATGACCAGGTATTATGGTTTCCCCTAAGCTGGATGATGACCAGGTATTATGGTTTGGGAGGATGACCAGGTATTATGGATTCCGTAACCTGGAGGATGACCAGGTATTATGGTTTCCATGAGCTGGATAATGACCAGGTATTATGGTTTCCATGAGCTGGATAATGACCAGGTATTATGGTTTCCATAAGCTGGATGGTAACCAGGTATTATGGTTTCCATAAGCTGAATGATGACCAGGTATTGTGGTTTGGGAGGATGACCAGGTATTATGGTTTCTGTAAGCTAGAGGATGACCAGGTATTACGGTTTCCATAAGCTGGATGGTGACCAGGTATTATGGTTTCCATAAGCTGGATGGTGACCACGTATTATGGTTTCCATAAGCTGGATGATAACCAGGTATTGTGGTTTCCATAAGCTGGAGGATGACCAGGTATTATGGTTTCCATAAGCTAGATGGTAACCCGGTATTATGAATTCCATAAGCTGAAGGATGACCAAGTATTATGGTTTCCGTAAGCTGGAGGATGACCAGGTATTATGGTTTCCGTAAGCTGGAGGATGACCAAGTATTATGGTTTCCATAAGCTGGATAATGACCAGTTATTAGTGTTCATAAGCTGGATGGTGACCAGGTATTATGGTTTCCATAAGCATAAGCTGGATGGTGACCAGGTATTATGGTTTCCATAGGCGGATGGTGACCAGGTATTATTGTTTCCATAAGCGGATGGTGACCACTTATTATAGTTTCCATAAGCTGGATGATGACCAGGTATTATGGTTTCCATAAGCTGGATGATGACCAGGTATTATGGTTTCCATAAGCTGGAGGATAACCAGGTATTATCGTTTCCATAAGCTGGATGGTGACCATGTATTATGGATTCCATAAGCTGGAGGATGACCAGGTATTATGGTTTCCGTAACCTGGATGATGACCAGGTATTTTGGTTTCCATAAGCTGGATAATGACCAGATATTATGGTTTCCATTAGCTGGATTATGACCAGGTATTATGGTTTCCATAAGCTGGATGGTGAGTGGTTTCCATGAGCACAAGCTGGATGGTGACCAGGTAGTCTTGGTTTGAATCATCGAAAGACTACTTGTGATTTAAAAACAGCTTTGGTTTATTATCGTCATTAAAGATTAAACGAAACTTTAATTGTTTGTGATGTGATAGCCTTTTTATTTTACGTACTGCTCTATGTACTGTACCGTGGAAATTTTACGTACAGTTCTGAATGCTGGAGATAAGCAAAGTGGCCCTACTTACGCATCGGTTTATGAATTATTAATTTAGTCCAGGTTGAAATGTTGCAGTCTCGTTGCATATTTTGGCCCAGAATTTACATGTGCTGTACGAAACCGTTTTACTGAGCCTTTGTGTTATTTATTTTTTTGGCTAAATAATTTGAAATATGTCTTCCACAGTTTCTTTCGTTCACTAGTTTATTTAACGTTAAGTTAGATTAAGAGAAGTATTGTGGGGTACCATTATACAAGACGAATATAATTAGTTAATCTAAAAGGATTTTGATATTACGAACATACAAACGCACCCTAGCACTTGAGAGAGAGAGAGAGAGAGAGAGAGAGAGAGAGAGAGAGAGAGAGAGAGAGAGAGAGAGAGAGAGAGAGAGAGAGCACGTCATTTTGCTCATTGCTCACCCATCCATCCATCCAACCATCCAACCATACGAAATAGTCTGGAGAGAGAGAAAGAAACGAGATGAGGGGAATATTTTGTGAGGGTATGAAAATATATGTGCGGTCTGGCACTGTTCCTATGGGAGACAAAAGCGTGAATTTATGACCTCCCCGGAACCACAGTCGCCTACCTTTGGAGGAGAAAAGGAGAGGCGAAGGCGGAGGAGGAGGAGGAGGGGAGCGAAAGGAGAAGTAGGGGGAAGAAGAAATTATTCCTCTGAGAGAGACGAAGGATTAGGAGAGTGTAATATTAACAAAGGCCAAAGGCAGGAATTAATTTTTCTCAAGGGGCATATGAGTCTGTGAGCATGCTTTGAAGTAATGAATGAAGAATAATTTATTAGGTAGCATCTTACCAAAAAATAAATGGCCAAGGCTTTGAGCATACCACGAATTCCTTAGCCTTTTAGTGAATACGTATTTGTAAAAAAAAAATATGAGCGCAATATTTGAAAGACTGTAAACCTTATGACTTCAGTGTATGGAATTGCGTGTCTTTGCACATATAGACTTCACGAGTTTCTTGGAAAAAGGAAATCACTTAGTATTCAGAAAGAAGAATAAGATCAAGAAACGAAGGAAGTAGAAACAGCACTTGCCTTTACGAAGAATCTAGAGAATCGGTGCGGGAGAAATGTGGCATCTGTGAATAACATTTGCCTATTGGAAAGTGATATAAGGAAGTCTCAGGTATTCATCCCCATATCTCGAAGGTGTTTGGAGGTATGGTAGAGTAATATTTAGTAGAGGAGGAGGAGGAGGAGGTGGAGGTGGACCGAGGGGCAAGGGCGTTGTGAAAGTCGAGGATATTAAGGTTGGGTAAGAGCCTGGAGGAGAACGGCTCCGGTGTATGTACGGCCTATCAATACTCTTTTAATGTAGAGGGTGCGATGTGTGTATGTGCGTATTGGAAATATCGATTCAAATTCAAGATATTCTCTTTTTTATGCGTCGTTTTTTCATTGTAAACGAGGGGGAGAGAGAGAGAGAGAGAGAGAGAGAGAGAGTGAGAGAGAGAGAAAACACTGTACAGGAGAAAACAGAACACAAGAAAGGGATAAGATCAAAGTCATAATCTCTCTCTCTCTCTCTCTCCCTCTCTCTCTCTCTCTCTCTCTCTCTCTCTCTCTCTCTCTCTCTGATCAAACGCTAAGTTTTTCATCTGACGACTCTTGCACATCATAGATAGATGAGGCAGGGGTACTACCCCATTGTTGGCTCGTCTTTGTAACTTTTACACCTGTAAAAGGTATGAAATGCCTTTAAGTCAAGTAACTTGCTGGAATAGAACCGGGTAAAGAGTACTTCCATTTCAAAAGCTACTGCCAGCAGTAAAATAATTTTTTTTTTTTACATTTCTCAGCTACTGTTTATTCATGTATTTGTTTGTCGCTTTGTTTATCTTTAGTCATTTGTCATTTTCGCTTGTGTTTTGCTTTATGTATTTGTCAGAACCGTGTTTTCTTTCTTCTGGTGATGATCTTCCTATATCTTGCCTGTGAGTGACAAAAGGCTTCTCTGTGATGGTCGTTGGCTGGCAAGAGAGGCACAACACCACTGCGATCCAAGAGCAGTGGGAACCATTCATTTGTCTCTCTTTTTACGTATACAAATTCCATTCTGTGGAGTCTTCCGCCACAAGTGTATGGTCATTTTGACTCGTTCCATATGAATGTGTTGGCATTTCGAATAATATATGGTAATGTGACGGAGATGTGTTCTCATAATAAAGTAAGAGATATGGGGTACCGTAATGGCCACCACCTAATGGGAGCATTTCCTGTCACTCGCGTGGGATGTTACAGGTTCCTCTTGGATTATTATTTTGGAAAACAAAGCGAAGCGAAGTGCGAAGTGACTTCCGTTGTGGGCAAGAATTACGGAATTCTACGTGCATTTCATATCTTTCATATATCCATTAATCTTTTTTCAGTCCAAGGTGCTGTGTTTTTTATTTTCTTTAATTTGGTAATTTTTTCGGATTATTCTTGTGTGTGTGTGTGTTTTTTTTTTATAGAAAGTGATGGATCTGTATTTTTCTGTAGTTTCCTCTAATGAATGAAAGTTATTGTTTGTTCGCTTTTGGGCTAAACAACTGACAAGTAGTCGAGAATGTGTACTATATTAGTATTTATCATATGAGGAAAGTAAGGGAAGTTAATCGTAACATCATCAAAATTAGTCTAGAGTAACTGATCTGTATCATTCCGGTTTATGAGAGTGTTATTTTGGTCCCTTAATTTAAAAAGATGCAGATAATATATAAATTAAGAGGTGTAAGAGAGCAAATATTGGCGACGAAATTTCTTACTCAGAATTATCTCTGGGGCGTCCTGAGAAAATTAGCTTAGGATGTAAAATATGAGACAAGGAAAGAGAGGGAGAGAGAGAGAGAGAATAGGGGTTAGTTGGGGTGATGCTCTTGGATAAAATGCTGTGATTTGGGTGTAGCTTAAGGATTTGGGGTCTGAATAAATTAGCTCGGATTTTATTTTTTCAAGAGAGCTATCGAACTTACATTGTCTTATCAAATTCTGATCAGAAAAGTTTCATAGGTATTCTTTTGTTAAAGATTCTTTGTACTAAAAATAATAGTTATACTTCGGTTATGCTTCAAACAAAGCAAAATTTCGTTTTGCCTAATATTCCCGTAAAAAAATGTTGAGTACTGGGTTATAGGTTTGCAAGCGGCATTCAGACTTTTCATTTCTCCTTCGTTGCGGATGACAGTGCTTTAGTCACACGTATTACATTAGGTGGTGATTCCCTTCGAAAGAAGAATGACTGTAAACGTTACTCTAAGAGTTGAAATCACTCGAGCCGAAGTTATCCTGTCAGAATATTCAGGAGTCAGAAGTGTGAGTCATTCTCAATATGAGTAAAAAATAAATCATTCTGAATTTGAGTCAGTAGTGAAAGTTATTGGAAGGATAATGCCATAGGCATAATGGTAAGAAATTGCGTATTTTTCTAACACGCAATAAGTTATTGACAGCGGTCCTTTAAACCTTGTTTTGAATTAAAATACGATAGTGGTTTTACGTTTCCTTCAATTTTTACTTAATTATGCATTTCAGTGTTACCATATATATATATATATATATATATATATATATATATATATATATATATATATATATATATATATATATATATATATATATATATATATATATATATATATATATATATATATATATATATATATAATTCTCTATATATATATATAGATATGATACAAATAAATGCATGCCCATGTATATTATTCATACGAGGTACTGATCCTCTCCAGAGCCTGCCGGAAAATGAATGATGAAAATAAAATACTTTTTGGGTAAATTACATCAGCGATATACTGGTCCCAGTTTGTAAGTGTTATTTTTGTGTCATTACTTATAGTGCGTTGATATGAAAACGAAATAATTTGTACTATGGTCTTTAGTCTTGATGTTATTGAACACTAGGGTATAGTTAGAGCAGCAGGAGGATATACCCGAATTTTGTCGTGGCTTTGAGGTATTGATCGATTTGTTAATTTCGTTACGTCTAAGTCTTAATATATTGGCAGTATGTAATCATTAACAAATATATAACCTTTAGAAATAATTTTCTTTTTTCAAATTTGTTCCGCGGAGAGACACGAATTCTTTTCTTGTTTAAATAACGATTTTTTTCATTTTTTTTTGTCATCTTTTCCATCTTTGTTAGAAAGTTCTACAAAGAACTGTTATCTGGTAGGTTGTTTACGACTGAGCACCAAGAGGAATGGAATGATGGAGAAATACTGGATATTTGATGGGAGACAAGTTCGATTCATTCGTTTTTATTTTGTATTGCTTGCAGCTTTAATCCTTCTAGAATGAAACCTTTCCTTGAAAATAGACAGTAACTGTCGGATCAAGTCTGGAGATATTATGGAGAACAGAAGTATTTCGCCTGAGGTGAAAACAGCAAACATTACGAGTTCTGCTTCCATTGCGTCAACTCTTTGGCATTTCAGTAGCTTTATAAAAACTATATGTCACGGAGAAGAGATTCTTCTCCTTCGGAGTCGTCCTGACTAAATTCAGACTGAAGATATTGAAGAAGGAATGCTCTAACTGAAAACGATTGTGAGAACTTTTGATAAAACTCAGAAATGTATTCATATTGTCTCGTGTTATATGCTTTTCTAGCTCATACATTATATGTGCGTATGTGTTAATGCTTTAACAGTTATGTATCTTTTGTGTTCCAGCCTTTATAATCAAATAATATACTACTTATAATAGACAACATAGATTATTGTATTTTAGTTGAGAGTTCCTTTCCCAGTGTTTAAAATGTACGTATATATTTTACGATTATTCCAGTGTATTTATAATTATTTTACTTATACAGATTGGTTTTGTTAGATATGAGAGATGCCGAACACTTTCATTTCACCCACTCCATTTTTTTCCCACACGCATTTCTGTGGTTTCTTACGATTGGGAGATTACGTATCTTTTTCCAACTCACAAGCAGACAACCATAAGCGCAGTATGAGAATCATTCTAATAAATGATATTATTATTATTATTATTATTATTATTATTATTATTATTATTCAAGCTGAACCCCATTCATATGGAACAAGCCCACAGGGGCCATTGACTTGGAATTCAAGCTTCCAAAGGATATGGTGTTCATTAGGAAGAAGTAAGAGGAGGTACAGGGGAATACAGAAAGAGGAGATCTCGCTTATTAAAAAAGAAAAAATCAATTAATGAATAGATAAAAATGTATTAAAATGCAGGGAGAACAGTATTAGGGTAGTAGTGCATTGCATCTTCGCTTGCATTTATGAAAGTTCCCGTCGCACGACACCCTCTGGGAGGCTGTTTCGCAGTCCAACGGTGTGAGGAATAAGGTACCTCTGGAACTGAGAGTTCGACAACGAGGCACATTTACTGCATATTGGTGCTGCTGTTTAGCAGATAGAAAATAAAAAGATGAAAATCGTTCAAGAGCAATTCTTTTCCATACGATTCGTGGAACAGATACTCGTTGGAAAGTATCTTACTAATTACTAGCATTGTGTTTCGTGGAGACTTTTGCTCTAACATTGTGTTTCGTGGAGACTTTTGCTCTGCGGAGATTTTCCCTTCTTATTGCATAGTTTTCACTTTTTTCAGTGTATTTTTCCCTCTCCTTCTTTTTCCTGATATTGCCAAAGATATAAAAGCATATTTTTTTGCTAGCGATGAAAGAAACCAACTGTTACTGGGGACCTACCGCCAGAGCCTTGATTACAATGTTGTTCTCTAATATCACGAAATAGGTGTTGTCGCTGAATTTCATTCCTAGGAAGCAATAGAAAGGGCAGTTGAGTGTAGGGTTCGTCAGTTTGTGCTTAGTTCGTTTTGTATGTGTTTGTTTAGAAGATTTCAGTATTTAAATGATTTCGATCGCACCTGCTGCACAGTTTACATTGGTGCATTGCAGTTTCGCTTTTCTGTCACTATTTAGCGCTGATGTAGTCAACATGCTTTAATCTGGTTTGTCTGAAAAGTTGGCATTCTTCGAATCTCGCCTTTGACAAAAGTTTATTTACTGTGTCGCTGTTACAGAGGGTCTTATTTTAAAGTGTGATCGCTCTTCAAATCCAGTTTTTGCTGCTCCTTTCTTTCTGTTGAAATTCATTGACATCTGAAAGTTATAATTTATTCCCATTGTCTTTTGTAAATATTCTGTGACTTTAATACTCGTGACTGGTACTGAATTATTCTGATGAATTTGACGTTTTTTGTCGCAGTGAAAAGGCGTCTTTCATGTTACAACACTGAGCGAAGAACATGAAACAGCAGCTGAAAGTTGTTGATTGAACTCTGAATTTTAGTTAAGCTTTATATCCCAGAAGTCTTTTTTTTTTTCTTGTCTTTAAACGATATCAAATAGAGCTGTTGAAAGATTGTTTTTTTTTTTTTTTTTGTACGTCTGCAGTGAGGTAACAATATTTGGTGAAAAAACTAAGCATTTCTCTTTCTTTTTGTCTTTCAATTCCCTTCTTTTTTATTGGTAGTCTCATGGGAAGCGCCGACTCATATCCCCGAGATATTTATTCACTCTCAAACCTTTTCGATTCTATTTCTTGGGGAGAGAGAGAGAGAGAGAGAGAGAGAGAGAGAGAGAGAGAGAGAGAGAGAGAGAGAGAGAGAGAGAGAGAGAGAGAGAGAGAGAGAGAGGCAGACAGACGGAGTGAGATAGGGAGAGAGAGGGGCCAAATAAGACGAAAATATCCTTGGAATAGCAGCAATGAAAGGGAAAGTAATGGTTTGTGAGTTCTTATGGACAATTCCCCTAAAGAAGCGAGAAATGACTCAAAAATTGGAATAGCTCTTTCATACAATTGTCACCCAAAAATCCAAATGAGGATTTAAGCGCGGAGCAAGAAAGGAGGTGGGATCTGGGGAGGTCCTTGGGGTTTTGGGGAGGAGGGGGCTTGGGGTGGTTATCCTAGAGGGTTAAGGGTGTTACGGTGTATGAAGGGATTGTGTAGAAGGGGTGGGGGTGGGTTTTGCGAGGACAATGGATCTGGGAATAGATTAATGAAAAGGATTTGCGAGGAACTGGAAAAAGTTAAAGAAAAATACTGGACATGGCTAGTGCGGGAGACTGAATAAAGAGGTTTAGAAACAGAATGAGGGAAATGGAAAAAGAATACGTGCGTGGTTTCGCTTGAAAAGAACGTAGGCTGGGCACATAATATTCCAGAAGCAGCATATGGGTGGTTTGGTAAAAGGCACTCACGGATACTTGCACTGATGAAATTCGAGTTGAGAGTGGGGGAAATTTCATATTTTACTTCTTGCTTGTTATAATTGTAATGTATATGTAGGTATGTATGTGTGTATATATAAAAATGCTTATACACATAACACAACCAAAAATGAAAGCGTAAAAGTGAAATCAACCAAAGCTGGATACAGACAGTATTAGCCAATCGGAGCCAGACGTCTGAGAATAAAATTTAATCTTAAGTAAAAATATAATGTCTTTTGAAGATATCTTCACATGACGTTAATACAGATAAGAGGTAGTGCAAAATAGACAAATTCCCTTGAACAATAGACGGGAACGAAAAATAAGGTAAAATAATCACATCGTTGATCCTGCTGGAGCAAAGGATTCCATAATAAACGAGGAAGAGGGATAACAAAGAAGAGGAAAAGGCTAATACGGTTTGCTGCAGGTAGGGGAAAGATGAGGATAAGAGTATGTATATAGTTGTGTGTTTCTGTGTATTTATGTATGTATGTATGTATGTATGTGTGCGTCTGATTTTGTCTTCGTTTGTGTATGTGTATACAGAATATCATTATTTTCCATTCTGAAAAAACTAGGCTGAAATACACAAGAAAGTTATATAAGGAAAAGAGAAATAAATTAGCTTGTTTGTCCATTAAAGAAGTACAGATATAAGATGTGGCTAATGCAATGAAAAAAAAAATTGAGGCTCAACACACAGAAATAGATGAAGCTAGTGAAAAGAACCCCAACTCAAGGAAAAATGAGAGAGAGAGAGAGAGAGAGAAAGAGAGAGAGAGGGAGAGAGAGAGAGAGAGACAGAGATGAAGCTAGCCAGAACTCTAAATCAGGGAAAAAGGGGAGAGAGGAGAGAAACACTGAGGAAAGGTACTGTAGAGGGAGAGGAGAAGAGGTTTGTTGAATCGATACTTACGTGAATGTGTTGTGGGGAAATCTAGACTGTGGTTGCCTGTCAAATATCCAAATACATAGCAGTGTACGTGCTAATGAGATGTAGACAAGGACTCGGAAAATGGCAAGCCAGTATCCATCCAGGTTTAGGCATTAACAAATCTCGGTCTTTTATCGCCATGATTAACAGACTGGTCATCATTACGTTTCTTGGTTTATTTTTTTCTCGTTTGTTGCTCCTTGGTGTTCTTTAATTGTCCATTTTCTTGAGAGGAGTGTCTCATACAGCATTCTGCAATTCATGATATATTTTGTATATTTTGTCCTGTATTGAAATCCCAGTGAATAAAGACGAGTTCCCCAAGTTTTGTAGTAGGAAATTCGTCAAGCTGACGTAAAGCGTTAGGTTTTTCTTTTCCCTTTTTCCATCTTTGCTTAGGATTTTTATGATTTAGCGTTTCCTCCCCCTTATAGCGTCGTATAGGAAGGGGAGGAGGCATTTTCTCTTGATGCAGTATCTTTGTCAACGGAAGCTTTGTGACTTTAATTTCGTTTAGATATTTTTTGAATGCCGAGCCATTCTTTATTTCACTATATCCAGGAACGTCTGTCTATAGATTTAAAAGAAAAAAAGGAAGCGGGGTGTTTTTTAATTGAATTCGTGGGAATATGAAACTTCCACTGTTAAAGGATTTCGCATTTTTCCCCCATGCGTATTTGTGGGCCTGCGCGACCCCTGGGTCAGTTTCATTGCGCTATACAATGAAACTGTTCGGAAAATAATCTAGGTTATGTTATTCCAGATTAGTTGGGCTCAGCATTGAAAAGATCGCCGTCGCATTTTATTTTTATCTTGCAAAAGGAAGAAAGAGATGAGGCGCCGTAAACTGGAATGCATTTATCAAATAAGCCACATTATGCTTTGTTCGCCATTTTGTCGCAGTGAATCTTGATTGATCCAAAGTGAGGTCTTAGATAACATGACGCCTTTAGATTTGTATGGGCAGTAATGTCACTGCTTCTCTCTCTCTCTCTCTCTCTCTCTCTCTCTGTCTCTCTCTCTCTCTCTCTCTGTCATTTTTAAAAGAACTTGTTGTGAAACATTGGGTATAAAAGCGTACATTATTTTTTTTTTTTTATATTCAGCGCAATCCCTAAGTAAGGTTGAGGCTAGACCGCCCTAATTACAGTTGTAATCAGGGATTTTGATGTCCATTGCCTGTATTTTTTCACTAAACACCATTCTTGGAAAAACTGTGGGAGTAAAACCTTTTCAAGCAAAATATCCGTAGCATTTGAATAGAATGTTGTAGTCAAGCTTATTTTTATTTATTTTTTTTTTTTTACAAATTCTAAAATGTGGCACTAAAATTAAATATATTTCCTCACTGGATATTGTTGTCAGCTAAGAGTTTGCACCCTAGATATACACATGCTGGTATCCCTTGTTCCTTTTTTTTTTTTGTATTACTGTAGTATTGCATCTTTCACATTTTAGGATATTGCATTTATACAGATGTAAGTCTTGCGGATGTTGTAAGTGCTCTAAGTTCTCTACTCCTCTAAGAAAGAGTGGATAAGGGGATTCTGTTTTGAACATCGTTGCATTTTCCCATTTTGGCCTTGAGACGGAAATATAGCATTCTTGGGATATTTGAATAACACATTCGTTCAGTGTTACGGCGAGGTTTTCGATCAGTGCATATCAACATTAGGCGGTAGTGTGTTCTGCATGTTCTGCAATCTAGACAGATTATAATTATCTCTGAATCTGTATTATGGTTGAAGATCAGTGGACAAACTTGTAACGGCACATTGCTGATAATTGATATATATATATATATATATATATATATATATATATATATATATATATATATATATATATATATATATAACCCTAATTCTTTGCAGTTTTCCTTTAGTCCTTTTTTAGCTTTTATTATATTTTTTATTTTTAATTCCTCATCGTAATTTTATGTACACTCGGCATGAAAAGTGAAGATACAGTTTTCATTAGATTTCGTTCATTGAATTTTAATTTTTTCTTACAGAAACACATAATCTCTCGTAAATTTACTCTAGAATATGAAAATACAAATGCAAATTATATCATATGTTAATTCTGGAAAACAAAACGCTCCAGATACTTAAACGCCATGCATGTCCGAAGTAATCAGAATTTCTCAGATGACTTCGTTCATAGAGATCTAAAAGATAGTGTATGGATATCTCAGTGAGAACTGTTTTATCAGAACAGCAATATTTACTCGTTTTCCGTTATGAACAGGCTTATTATTGCATCATCATACAAGGTAATGATAATTTCTTTAATTTTTACACTTTCATATTTGTATTTCACGGTGTTTAAAGGTCAGCTGAATTAATGGTAAATGTTGTGACAGCCAGGCAGTTGACCAAATCTATTTAAATCCACCAAGAGCGTTCTCTATGATGTGCGGAGTATCGCCAGGTCTTCGGCGGAAAACGCAAGTAACTGGATGTTTCTTGACGCATAAGTTGCCTCTCTAGTTTCTCTCTCTCTCTCTCTCTCTCTCTCTCTCTCTCTCTCTCTCTCTCTCTCTCTATCATTGCAAAACATATATACTGAAATATAAGTATCGCTCAACCTCTAAAGAAAAATATAATGAAATGTAGTAGCTCTACATATAGGCCTAGAGCTTACACACACAGCTCTCTCTCTCTCTCTCTCTCTCTCTCTCTCTCTCTCTCTCTCTCTCTCTCTCTCTCTCTCTCTCTCTCATAACTCTGCATTCTGTTCTTTTATTGTTCCCCAAGTTTTTCGTTGGACATTGCTCAAATTTAACTCGATTTTCATTATGAAGCTCACGTTTCCGATTATGCAAGCATTCCGTTCATTGTGGTGTTATAAATTCATTTGTATGGAGTTAACTTGGTAGGTTACGTCGAAAAATTTTTATTTTGCTCAGAACTGTCGCTTAAAATTACAACCTAGACGGAATACTGTAAAGCTTACTACTGCATTCAAGTATCAATGAATTCAGAAAACCAGTAAATGTGATTTAAGTAATAGGATTAGAGGTCAGGCAAAAAACAAACACAATAAGATTAGCTCTCCCCTTTCTAAAGTTGTCAGATGTCTCATTATTGAGCAATGTATGTCCGAAGATATAAAAAAACTGTATCTTCACTTTCCTTGCCGAGTGTACATGCATCTGCTATCTTAGATAAATGGATAAATTTATGATAAATCAAAAGACGTTCAATTATACTTTGCCGGAGCCTCGAAATGCAAGTATCACCAGTTTATCAAAATGTGCGGAAGTGTTCTCTGCCTCACGCTCACACGACGAGTTTTATATCCTCTTGTGATGGGGGTCGTTTGTTACGATGCCTCCAATGTATCATTAAATAATCGCCCTGCGGTGTCCTTGTTTGGAACGACCTCCAATGGAATACGTACTGGTGAGCTCGTCTCTTTCCTTTAGCCGATCATGTTGTGTTCCCTTCTCCGATCGGGTGCTGTGGATGCTGGTGTTGCTTAACCGCTGCAAATGCTGCAGCTGATGTTGTCGTCGTTGCTGCGGATCATCTTCCCTTCACTTGTAACGACAGCGACGTTATGAGGTCTTTTCCATCCCCAAACTTTTTTCCTCTTTATTCTCGGCCCTCCTCCATCAGCGCTAATTGCCATCCACGATTGCCATCAAAGTCACCAACACAATATATCGCCCCCAGCCATAATTACGCATAACATAACCTGGGAAACTTTTACAATGACGCCATTCTGAGAGAAAGTGGCAGCCATAACAAGAAGCACTCATTCCTCGAGTGACACTTGAGTGGTAGCCCAAGCTTTATCACGTTCTGGTGGTGGTAGCGTTTTGGGGGTTGGTTATTGTACGTCTTCCATCTCCTTCCATTCTTAGCCATATCTTTTGTATAGAGGGAGAAGAGGAGCGGGAATAGGGAGCAATGTAAGGGAGGAGGAAGGGGGAGTATAGGGCATCGTTGGCACTGGTGGGTGATGCTGGTGAATGGTTGTTTGTGACCGATGGTAAATGGATGTTTTGTGAATAGCGATCGTTTGTTTGGTGTTCGAAAATACTGGACAGAAAATATCATGACCGAGGCTTTGGCTTAGCTTAGTATAAAAGTTTGTGCTGTTACTGTGAGTGATGGATAAGCCAAAATGCAGTATTTTACATTTTTGTTTATCACTCATGTTTAGGGCGCTATAGTAAGGGGTTTACAACGTGTGTGATAATAAGGCAGCCATTTTTCATTTATCATTACATTAATTTTTCGTACAAAACCATGAATACGTTTGCAATATCTCTGTCATTAGGAACAGGTAAAGAGTCTTTAGCGTTTTATTACTATTTTTGTCAGTTTATGGTCATTGTCACTGTCGTCAACACAAGATCATTTTACTACTATAAAAAAAAATTTTGAAATGGTTTTCTTTTCTCCCGAAAGGGATTTTCACCAGCTTCTATAAAGACTGTTCACTTTATATTTTGGTTTTATTCATCATGTATCTCAGTGTTCAATGGAAATACTCTAAAAGCTGCTGACTGCCATGTAAGTGAAGAAAAACACTTTGTGTCCATACTGTTTATCTCTTCACATACAAAAAAAATACTTTTTATCTCTTCACATACAAAAGAATACTGTTTATCTCTTCACATACAAAAAAAAATTTGTTTATGTACTTGTTGTCTCTAAAAGTGTATGTATTATCCGTTTTGGATAGTGTTTGGAAAGTTATTTTTATATATCTGTCATTTTGTGTGAAATTCATACATCTCAATTTAGGTTAAGTGCCCAACACTACACTGAGTACGGGCATGCTAAACATATAATCAACGACGAGCACTCTTGGTGTAACTTTTTTTTTATAACGGATTCCTAAATTAATAGTAATTTGACCTTCAAGCGTAGATATATCGTCATTCCATTAGATGATGCTGTGAGATAACATAATAATAATAATAATAATAATAATAATAATAATAATAATAATAATAATAATTACTATTATGATAATGAAACAATAATCTTTAGCAAATAGGATGAAGAAAATTTGATTGCAACCTTAGATTTTTACAGATGAGTTGAGATTCATTTACGACCCATGGATTCAAAAGTAAAATATCGCCGTTGATGGGACTCCTTTCATTGAGAAACCACAAATTGGTTTCGAAGTTTTACGCTTCCTCTTCGGTGTAGTGTGTCGAATGTGACATTTAGACGTCACACTGCAGAGGAAACTCAAAGCTTTGACGCGTGTATGTAGACTTTCAGTCAAAGAAGTGGTCATCAGTAGTCTTTACTGTTTCCTAGTATTCATAGAGTTCCCAAGGGAGCAGTTCGTCAGGTAAAAGTTGGTACACAGTCGAACAGGGACGAGTCTCTGTAGATTCTTTTCTAGCTCTTGTAGAAGAATAAAAGACTTTGTGTACTGTACTTCGATTGAGGAGATGCAAACATTAAACTGTCAGTGATAATTGGTGGTGCACTTGCGTTACCCCTGACTCTAACATTGTTGGAACTACGCAGGTCTAACACTGAATTGTCATTGTAACGAAATACACTGGGAAAGAACCCAATGATTAAATTCAAAGAATCTCTACCCCCAGATATACTGTTTTTTTTCCTCATACATCCAAGAACATCATTAATCTTTTACAAATACGCTGGGAAAGAACCCAGTGAATTAAATTCAAAGAATCCCTACCCCCAGATATACTGTTTCTTTCTCATACATCCAAGAACATCATTAATCTTTCACATTCGCGGTTCGTTTCATTTCCCTATTATGATCTTTCTTGAACGCGATGGCATCTCAAACCACATCTGGACATCATGAGTCAGGGCTAAGAGTGTAATTATACCCTGTTAAGTAAAGTAAAACTGATTGCTTTGGTGCGTGCAGTGTCAGTCAGTGTTGCCGATCATTATCCTTCTATATTTGAAATCTCGTTACATGATTCAGACTGGAGGAATGGTATTGTTGATTATATAATTGTCTTTTGATGAATCGAGTTCATATATGGATCTTAATCAATTTTAGCAGAAATTTGTTTTGCCAAGAAATCTCGTTCGATGTTTTCATAGACTGCATGTAAGCAGTTGCATTTTGAGAGTTGTTGAAAAGAATGCAATAAAACTGAACTGGCACCACACAGTATCAAGATGTATGTTAAAAGAAAAAAACCATTCATTCATACTGGAAGTTACTAATTCTTCGAAACCACACGCGCGCGCACACATTGTTTATATACATGTATACTGTTTATGTGTGTGTGTGTGTATCCATGTTCATTACCAAATAAAAGGATGTTGCGTTCCTCTACTTGAGCTGCTTTTCAGAATCGGAAGGAAGTCGATTGCAGCGATCTCTTTGCAACCGAACTGATGTTCTCTCTTCAGTGCACACTCCTTTCTCTCCCTCGGCCGTGTCTGCCGGCAAAGCACCTATTACTTTTGAAGTTGCATGACTCCCTCCCTCCATTAGCCAGTGCTATTAACGGTGTAGCGTAGCAGTTAAGGAAGTTGCATTACCTTTGTGAGGAATCTAATTACCAAGTCCACTTTACTGTAGTTCTGAAAGGATCGTCGTCCAATATGTTAACGAGTTTCCTATAACCAAGTGAACCATTTCGCATTCGTTTAGAGCCCGGCGCTGCCATCTGGATTCTGCCATTCCAAGGCGTCTCTTCCGTTACTATTATGATTATTTAGTCGTTGTTGTTGCTAATTACCTCATTGTAGTTCAGAATCTACTTTATAACCTTTCCTTGCACAGAACAGTTGAAATCCTTATTTTCTCTGGTGGTTCCTTGCTAGCCTGTATTTGTCTAACGGTCTTCATGGAAATGATTAAATTGTCTTAGAACAGCGTGCCGCTGGTTATAAGAAACCGACATTCTTGCTCAGCTCTAAACTGAGGAAGTTCGTATCAGCTGTGAATGTGAATTCATTTCAGCCGTTTTTAAAAATGTAACTTGCCATTTTGCACTAGAGGAGTTTTGCGCCTAACTTCATCTCGGCAGCTGCGTCAGTTTCATCGATGTTTGTCTCCACAAAACGACAGTTTTCATTCAGTCAGTCGAAAATGGCATTTTTTAATCGAACGTTTTGAGGGCCGTTGGTTATTAGCCAATAAGGATTTTAATTGATATTGGAGAGCGAGGAAGGAAGGCGTTGTAGTCGGAGGTGGTTGTCTCCGGTAATGGGAACGTGATAATGATGGCATTTCAAAGCACCCTGCTTTGTGGCTACCTCGAACCCCGCCACAGCTCTTGATACTCCCAGTACTTTCCCCCCCCCCCCTGCCTCTAATTCCCCCTTCCCCACTTTGTCCAAAACCCCACCATTCCATTTCCCGACATCATCTCCCCCAACCCTCGCATTAGTTGTCTGGCCCTTATTGCTTCGTCATTCGTGTTTGGTCGATTTCTCGCGTCCGATGGTTGTCAGACATTTCATTTTGACTTTGATTGCACGTCCATGAAGTACCGGATAGTTTCCGAGTCTGTTACGAGAGGTACAGCTTTTAAGTATTTCTCTGGCCTGCCTTTTCTCACTCCGGCAGTGAAGCTTAGAAATGACTCTCTCTCTCTCTCTCTCTCTCTCTCTCTCTCTCTCTGGAAACAAAATGTATTAGGATAATTGTTTGACCTTGCATACGACGCAGTTAATTAGCGTTCATATTTTCAGATTCAGAAGAATTGTCTTGGGTTAGTAGCTGACAACAATAAATAAATAATGAGCACTAATTTTGTTGTTTGTATAGGTACAGAGGGAAGTAATACCTAAGAAAATAATCACAGCACCCATTTTCGACATATTAGATACGCAAAGATGTATTATTCCTGTTTATATGTACTTATTTCGCATAATATTCCTTGAAAAAATAAAATTTGTGCAGAGGCAGCGAGTAGGGAGAATGAATTTAATGACTCAGCAAAATTTTAGGTGGTTGATGTATTGGCACGTAAAATGGTGGAAAATAAACCTTAACGCCCCAAAAAGCATGAGGATGACGTGAGTGGTTGCAGTGTAGGTAATTAGGTCGACTTAGTGCTGATCAGGCTTTCATGTTGGTGCCTGGGATGGTGTTGAAGCCGTAGGAGGTTTTGCACCTTTTATTCACTACAAATTGACTTGAGGGCCAGGTAAGTAATCACCTCTCGGGCATCACAAATTTCCCCTATTAATGCATCTGTTATGTTAAATAAATGTACTCCCTTCACTCCAGTTACTTTCGCTTCTCTATTGCATTTTCTGTTATGGTTTATGTTGAAGCATTCACAGATTAAGGACCTCTGAACAAGAGACCAAGGCTAATCTTATAGGTATTGAGATTGTCATTTCTGTTTGAATTACAGATTCTTTTATGATTGTGGTGCTGTAATCTCTTGTTTTTTCTCTGCTTATGTTAGCTTTTCAGCTTTGTTACTCAACATGCAGGCTTAGTAGTTTTTATTATATATATATATATATATATATATATATATATATATATATATATATATATATATATATATATATATATATATATATATATATATATATAAACAGGCATGCTGTTTTATATATATATGTGTGTGTGTGTGTGTGTGTGTGTGGGCTATATCCTTGTGGTGTCCCATCTTATATAAATTATTTTGGAATGAAGTAGCTATTTCCCTCCTCTTCTCCATCGTGGGGCAACTCACCAGGTTTTACCAACTATCAGGTACCAAATTTACTGCTCAGCTTAGCAAAGGCACTACTAGGTTATTAAGGAAGCTGCCTAAATAAATCGCTCCCCCCCCACTCTGGAATCGAATTAATACCCTCTGGCTTCCGAGTCTTGTAAATGTGCATAAGAATTCCATTAATGTAATTATAACTAACTGTTGGTCTCAACCATTTCATCGTTCTCTTCTCTCGCGTTCCAGCTGACGCTAACAAACTTCTTTGTTGAAAGTCACTCATTTGAAATGTATGAATTCCAGCAGAGAAATATTTTATTCCTCAGCACTGACCATGCTCTCGAAACCTTTAGTTGAGTCAGTCTTGGGAAATAATAGTTGAATATTTAGTTTTATGACGTTTTAGTTAATATCTTTTGTCTTCCTTTAATTATGCCATGATTTTTTTACTTTTACTTTTATATATTTTTCTATTGTAAGAAGGTTTCATTTCCTGTTCTAGTTTTTAATGAACTTTAGAGGAAATTGTTGCAAGACGTATTAATCACAGTACCAAAGAAGCAAAGAAACAGCTGTAGTCTGTTAAAGTTAGATGCTGGACTAGTTGCATCTTGCATTTTTTTTATATTTGTTTCAATAATCAATAATTATATTTCATTTATTTCATCTTCCTCGTTTCCCTTCGGTGATGAATCACGAAAACAGATAAAGAATTTTCCTTAATTTTGAGTGGCTACGAGCTGTACCGAGGGAAGAATAGTTAGCCCCATAGAAAAAGAAAAAAAAAAGCATTATGCTTTTTAAATGTTTTGAAGAAAACAACACCAGTCGGGTGCTGGAGTTCGGGATTCTGCTACTCGACTTACATGCCGTCGCTGAAAACGTTTCAACCTCTTGAGGACCATGGGTTATTACCGGGATTTTAAAAATCCCTTTCAGTGTTTGAAATATCTTCTGAAATAGGAACCAGTCTTGATTGAACTGTTTAACCCTTTCCTTTTTTTTTCGTCTTTTATAAACTGTGATTTCATTGTATGTTGTAATCCATGGCAACTGGTATATATATTGTATCTCCTCGTCAGGAATTGTTAGGTCCCTTTGTCAGTAATTCTTTTTACTTCTCTTTTTTTAAATAATTTGGGAATCTTGTTTTGTTGGACAATTTTGCATGTTAGAGAGTAGACTAGCTCTTATCCTATCTTTCACAATTTCTTACATGTTCCATTCCGTGAAATAGTCAAGTTTCCCATCCCATCGCAATAACAATTACCTTTCTGATATTGCAGATTCATCAAACATTAAGATGTTCAAAGTTAAAAAAGAAGTAGATATTAGACTTGCAGGATTCGCTTCGGCTAGGGACTGTTACCTAGTGTGAATGTCGAGTATTTTAAAATTTTTACTTGTTGATGATTTTTGTTTCTTGCGTCTTCCTTGTATCCCTCGTGAGAATAGTCTTCTCAGCACTGCAGTGTTTTGTCTTTGCTAAGAATATTATTCTTGGCAAGGTAACGCCTCTTTCTCTTAGGCAGCACGAACAAAATACCTTTTTGTGTTATTACTATTCACTGTCCTGTGTCATTACGTCCACTTCTTTCCATCAAATAAACACTGTCCTATTAACTTTTATTTTAAAAATGGTTTGTAGTTTTTGAGTAATGCAGATAAATTTGAAGTCTCTCTTACATCATTTTAAACCCTTAACGATCAAGCACGTTAACTGCTTCCGTGTTTCACCATCATATCATCGAAGCTGCTCTGTTTTCTGGTGTGTGTGTGTTTTTTTTTTTTTTTTTTTACGTCTTCATGCTCGCATCTGTATTTTTGCATTGCTGACATTACCACTCACATTTAATTATATGTACATGAATCATTTGCCCTAGTGCGCACAAAGCACATCGAAAACATGATCTAATAATTTTCCTTTACCAATGATTAATAATCCTCTTGTTATTAAAGAGAGTTTGTTGCGCGGAGTGCGTAAGCATTCGTGTTAATTACGTTAATAATGACGATAAAGTGCAGTAATGACGTATTTTTTTAGCATTTCTATTTGGGTGGTATACCGGAAAGAGATTGTTTAATCAAAAAGAGAAAGGCCTCACATTTAATGATTCATTTTTACTATTTTTTTTTTTTTGGTATGAAAAAATGTAAAAATCTTGCACATGCGGTTCTGACGGAATACATATCAAACGATCTCGTGTCACAGTGCATGAATGAGAAATCAGTGTGAATGGGGTGCGGGAAAAATTTTGGGTCCGGAAAAAAGAAACGGAAATGATTGGTAACGGCGAGAAACCTTCACTGTTCTTTAATGGTTATGCTGGAGTAAAAACTGGTAGCAGCCACTCCTGAAAATGAGGAGAGAAATTATTATTATTATTATTATTATTATTATTATTATTATTATTATTATTATTATTATCCGGAAGAATATTTTTTGAATATTTATGCCCTTGTTACCTTTAATTCAAGCCTTTGGAATGTTTTCTCGTCAGAATTGGCGACAGAGAAACATCAGTTTGTCAGCCATGTTACTCCCGTGACGTATTTGTGACAGGATTACTGATTAGAAACTGCCAAAATGCAATGAGAGTCGAAACGATCCCGGGACCAGAAAGAAAGGAAAGATAAAGAAAAGGAGGTGCGAAAGATAGATGCTGGGTTGTTCGAAATGCTTGAAAGTTTGAGCCAACTGTCTGTTTCTTTTTTGCTTTTTTCCGCGCGAATGTTTTTCAGAAATCTAATTAGCTTTTGTTTTATTCCTTAGTTCTCATCAAAAGTTACTTTTAACTTCCGGGTTGTAGCAGTTAGGCGTACGAGCGAGCTGACCACAGAGAGAGAGAGAGAGAGAGAGAGAGAGAGAGAGAGAGAGAGAGAGAGAGAGAGAGAGAGAGATAAAATCATCTTGAGTTTTTGGAAGGTGTAACCTATGAGAGTGTCATTGTCCCAGAAATCGTTCCCTAACCATTGTTAAATTTTCGTGACAGATTTACTTGAAAACTATGAAATACCTACAAGTGAATTAACTTTGTCTCTCTCTCTCTCTCTCTCTCTCTCTCTCTCTCTCTCTCTCTCTCTCTCTCTGATAATTCCAGCTAATGATAAAGTGTGCTCTGATTACATCCAGTGCAAAGAAGTATATCGTACTGCAATTCTTAAGTAATCCTGATCTTTACAGAGCAGTAAAGGACACCGCTCTCACTATTGGATGCATCCTAAGTTTCGGGTGTAAACTCTCAAGACAAGCACCTCAAAGCTGATTTTGGATGAGATGTTGACTGGTGTATGGAGGCTTTTTGTATCTTCCTCTCATAGAAAATTTTCCTTTGTCCAAGTCATAGTTTGGACCATGCAAATGTAAAAAGCATCGGGTTTAGATACCTTTCCTTGAACAACAGGGTTATTGCAGGAACTTTTTAATTTCTTGACGGATGTGAATGAAAACTACCTGATTTTGTGAAAATTTATATTCGTCTTTCAGTGGCCAACGAAAATATCCTCATAACCTGAAGTTGCCCCTTTGCACGACTCGAGGTGCTTAAGGGTCACCTGTCTGGGTAGTTTTGTGAACGTTAAAACGATAGACACCCGTTTCGTCAATTCTTCCGACAATTTCTGTCGTCTTTCGTTGAAAATTTATGTTTACGTTCAAGGAGCTGAATCTTTCGACGTTTGATTTGGCGCATCTGACAGAATTGGAATTTTCCTTTGTGTGTGTGTGTGTGCGCGTGCGTGCGTGTGTGCGCTCTTGTTCGCTCGCACGTGTGTTTGTGCGTATGTGTGTGTGTTTTATGGGAGAAAAAGTGCATCGTAGTTGAAACACAAGGACAAAGTAGGAGAAGAATTTGGGTCTCTGTTGCTTTTTTAATTTTCTTATAATTCTTCTCAAGTGTTTCATTTTTATGATAATATATACCGTACAGTTTTCTCAACGATAAGCCATCTTCCCCTCTTCTTGATTAAGGACGTTATTGTCCGCATTTAACTCTTGTCTGTCTGTCTCTTGTTATGCCTGTGTTTTCGTGTAATGTTTCCTTCCTCCCTCTGGCTTTTCTAAAAATGCCCCGACATACAAGTTCTATAACCCGTTTCATTCATACTTACCTTTTCTAGCTTCTTGCACTTTCTATAAATCACTGTGATTCAAGCAGCTACACTCTCTCTCTCTCTCTCTCTCTCTCTCTCCTCTCATGAATTCGCAGTCTTCGGCGTGCCAGTCGTTTCTTTTATTTGAGGTAAACGCTCTCTTCTTTTTCCATGCAAGTTAATTACCATTCATCACAGAAGCGCTTCCACTTACGCCGTGTCATTGCTCATTTCGGCAATATATTACTCCCTCTTCATATTCCCTTTTATGATCCTTTATCACCTTTTTGTGTCCCTTTTTCAATTACCATATTTCTCGCTTCACTTCTCTCTTCATGTACCCATTTTAGCTCGCTCGCTCTCTCTCTCTCTCTCTCTCTCTCTCTCTCTCTCTCTCTCTCTCTCTCTCTCTCTCTCATATTTCATTAATTTTTTCCGTTTCTCTGGGTTTTTATGTAACATTATTATACATAATTTGCGTTAATGCTTTTGTTTGTCTTCCCTGGTTTAACTTACATTTATTTATTTCTTTGTTGCTTTATGTATAAATTTTTGTATTTTTTCTCTTCTATTAGAGTAGGTTTCTTAACATCACAAGGGATTTCGTTTTCCTTATCTCATTGCGTCCTTTGCCGAGCATGTATAAGTTAGTGTTCCTCTCCTTCCCCCTCCTTCTCCTCCTGTTTCAGTCCCTTTCCCTAAGTGCCTGGACCCCTCGCTTCTCCCCTTTCATCCAGCGCCCTCCCTGGCTCCCCTGACGCCCATTCCCCCCCCCCCTTGGTTGATAAGATCTCCTCTACCTGGCGGGTGAAACAAGCGAGATGCCTTACTCTGCCCTAACTTACCTGTCACAAATGATGGGAAATGGAGGAAACCTTTAGGGAGCGGATGGGGGAAATGAGACAAAGAGGATAGGAGAGGAAAGGGAACTTGCGAAATGAGCGCAGGCGACGATGAAGGAGGCAATATCAGAAAAGGGAAGGGACATTTTCTCCAAAAGTCAGCCATTGTCATGGAGCGTCACTCCTGTTGCTGCGGGTGGGGTGGGTTTTGTGGAGGGGGGAGGTTGGAGTTTGGGGGGAGAGGAGGAGGAGGAGGAGGAGGAGGAGGATTTAGTGAAAGCAAGATGTTGGCAGTGATAGTGAATGATGGATATGGGAATCAACGGTGCTCTTTTCGTCCCTTCGCTGAGATGGAGAGTGTCATTTATTCGAGAATATTGATCATAAGCAAAAGGAAGTGTCTTTTTTTTATTGTTAGATCGACAAAGCATTCAGGGATTTATACAAACATACACACTAAACATATATGTAATATATATATATATATATAGATAGATAGATAGATAGATAGAGAGAGAGGTAGGTAGATAGACAGATAGATCGATAGAGAGATACGCCCAAATATAAGCATATTTTTGCACGGGTTCGTGTGTGTGTGTATACACAAAATACACACACTCGGCTCAGCACATGTGCTGTATCGGGGTAACCAAGGGGAAGAAAGCCCAGCCCCTATTGTTATGAAATTATCTGAATCCAAACCATCAACGGCGGTAGAATGCTTTAATTGTGTAGCCATTTGTTGACGAGGGAGGCGTACTTGTTAGTGACATTCCAATTTCCCCGTAATTGGCGGTAATGGGAATTATGCTGATTATGAATTTTAGATCTGGTACACATTTACAGATCGGATTAATGTAGCTCCGATGTGTTCAGGCGTTGTGTGTGTGTGTGTGTTGTTGAACTTTCCTCGTTTAAAAAATGACGATGATTAAGAATACTGATAGCATCACGAATTCAGTTAATTCTCAACCATTAGCGTCGTGGAATTCGTTATTAAAAAGGAAATCATGATTTGCCATTTAGTTAAACATTTCATTCTGAGACCTTTTGGAGAAGGCAGTTAGACAGTGAATTGGGGTTGAAATATTATCAGATTATCAGAGAGAGAGAGAGAGAGAGAGAGAGAGAGAGAGAGAATGCTCATAATAGCATTTGTTGCTAATTTCATGTACGAAATCGGTGAGTCAGTCAGAGGTTCTCTCTCTCTCTCTCTCTCTCTCATACACAGAATTTGAAATCCCATTTTGCCGTCCTTTAAACTTCCGTTATTATCTTTTGAAGTCCTCCTTAGCTCTCTTAAACTTGGGCTTTTAGCTCTGAAAGTAATATTCGGATCTCCCGAACTTCTTTATGCGAAGTGTCAGGCTCACTTAATGCGGGAGAAGTCTTTGCCCAATTTTATTGCTTCGAGAGATAGAGTGAAGGGAAAATTGTTCTTTTCAGATCATTGCGTTTGCCTTTTGAAATTCCGTTTCGGGGGCCATTTGCTAAATGACAAGATGGAGAACTCGCGGGCTTTTTCGTGTCATGATCATAATATTCCTCAACATGTTCATTGAAAGCTACACATTTTGCTGGTTATATTAGAAGATATATGTTTTAGCATATCTTTTGAACAATTTTCATTTTAGGATATTTTGTTTCTCTCTCTCTCTCTCTCTCTCTCTGTTAGGAAATACAGTCAATGTGATTGTAATAGCTACAAGTTAGCCTTTCTGTTCTCACTTAACTTTAATGTTCATGAGTGGGTATATGGAGTAGAACGATTACCAGCAATCCATTTGATATCACACTTTTCCTTCCTACGGTTTGATTTTATGTGATCAACGCTCCCTCTTTTACTTGTAAGCTATTATATCAGACTTTTGCAGCTTAACCCTTACCTTCGATGTCTAGTTTTACTCTTTTTTAATATCTCCTTATCTTACAACTCCACTCCATATCTTTTGATGCCCCCCCCCCACACACACACATACATACATACATATATATATATATATATATATATATATATATATATATATATATATATATATATATATACATATGTGTGTATGTGTCATTGTGAACATGATGTCCCATCGATGTTTATATTTATATCTGTATAAAACTTTTAATTTTGGCTCAGCCACATAACAATAAACAAGATGAGAATCCTGGTAACAAGTAATGGACGTCGCATTGTGAATAGTTGCCAATAACTAGAGATGTAAACTCCAGTTTTCTTTTTCATTAACTCCAAAGTTCGTAATAAAGCAAGTGTTGTTCTGTTCGGATGACAGGAGGAACTGCTTATTTTACTGTGAAAAGAATTTTACCAACAGGTTTAATCATACTATTTTTAAAATTCCCCCTCTGGTCCGAATGTAATTTTTCTTATGATTATTTCGAAGTATCATTAACTTAAAACTGAACAATGTTTTGAAAAGTCGTGTGAGAGGTAGAACTGAGATATCTTTAACAGACCCAGATTATTTGTTATTCGAAGTCGAATAAGTGCTTGCTTATTCGATTGAAACAATAAATGGTCTTGAGTCATAGTATTTGAACTGGTATCGACCTAACGAAGAATGATGTCCATAACAGTCTCGTAATTCCAGTGGGTATAACGGGTTTAATTGGAGGTTTCAGTATCTATAATCTAATCTGCTTCCTGCCTCTTGCACACTAACATCTGCCCGTTTCCATTCAAGGCTCGATAACCTCCGCAGGGATAAGCATATCAAGTCAAGGAAATGCCTGTCTGTATTTCAAGTGTAGATGGAATAACCACCGAAAAACTTCAGTGTTATCAAGGCTTGAAGGAGAAGAAATTCAAGTCGTTGTTGACAGCGTAAGCGTAAGAAAACGATCGGCACTTGAAACCAGGAATATCCGTGATAGCAAGGAAAACGTACGTGGAACCCTCTGGCACAGAACAAAGGATCATATGTTAGTGCCAATTATAATTTCAGATCTCTTGATAGATGGAACCAAGGGTCGGTTTGATGGAGGAGGTGTAGCTTAAGGCGAAAATCCTTAGTCTTCTAAATTTCACGGAACTGCTGGAACTAGGAGGGCTGTAAGTCTCTAGTGCAATTTATGTAAAATATCTCTGATGCCATTAGGAATAAATCAAAACGCGGGGAAAGTAAAGAAACAGAGGAATTGCAGCTCTCATTCGTGAATAATTTATCTGTGATGTTTTATGTACACGGCATTGTGAGCCGAGATCATGTAATGTTAGGTATATAAAACTACAATAACAGCTGAAACCTGCTGTACTGTATTAATGCTCACTACTTGTATATGGACATATATTGGGCTTTCGGGTGAACGTGGAGTTCCATTATTCATTTGTTTTGTCTTAATGGGAAGGTTATATTATAACGGGAGTTGAGTATAAAATGCGATAAAGTTGGTGAGTTTGTTCGAATTGAAATGTAGTTCTGAAGAATTTATGTTGAGATGATGAAGGCCTTGTTCGTTTATTTGTCGGTTAAACTGACACCACTGGATAGCAATTAGAAGAGGAAAAACATTTTTATGGTAAAGGTGAAGGCATACAGAGATCGAGAGAGAACAGATGTATGAAGGTAATGAGAAACGTGCCTTAATAAATGTTTGAGAAACAGATTGCCAGAGTTGAATGGTACATGGAAAAAAAAAATGTTGGGAAGGTCTACAAGTATCGGAAAGTTACAAAAGTGGGGCCTAGAAAGCTTCTGTTAGATTTGAATATTGACAATTTAACTGAAAACTAATTTGAGACTAAGCATGAGAAACACAAGTGTTGTTATTGATAATCAGGCATTTTAATATGCGACATTAGTCATAAATATAAAAGTTCTTGTATTAGGAAAAAAGTACAGATGATGCAGAATTACACCGAAAATAAATTGAGTTGTAAGAACAAAAATGGAGATTCCCTGAAGACTCTCATGAACAAGAAGGAGGATACAGCAAAAGAAAGAGCTACAATGAACATATCCTCATTTCTATTCAGGTTTTTTCTGTTTTTTGTGAGTCATTATCCGTGTTCGGGGCGAGCGAAGAGAACGCGGTATTACAGCCGTAAATTACACAAGATTACTTTCCATTGTTACCTTCTCCAGATGAAGAAAATTAGTAAACCTGACGACTCTGAATGAGATTGCCTTTTCTTCGCGTTTACCTTTTTTTATTTAGTTTTTTTTTTTACCTTCTCTGAATCAGTTCTTGTTCAAGACTAAAGTAATATTCATAACTAGTTTTTTTAATGATACATTAGAAAACTTGTATGTGTGTATATATATACATATATGTATGTATGTATGTGTGCTTATGTACACATATATATACGTGTGTGTGTTTGTGTGAAGGAAATGCAATTGTCCAGACCTCTCTCTCTCTCTCTCTCTCTCTCTCTCTCTCTCTCTCTCTCTCTCTCTCTCTCTCTCTCTCGTTATCAGGCACTATGAACACTCCCTATTCCATTCCCTTGTTTCCTGTCGCCCGTGTTCCGAAGCAGCGCAAGGACTGAAATATTGTATTGGCGGGGGGTTACGCCATTTGTGAATTGTCGATTTCATAATGGGGCGCGAGAGAGCTCACGATGCACGTGCCAGAGGTGGAATAACCGTGCGTGGTTTTTCCTTTCGTCACACGGCTCCTTCGGGAGAAGAAAAAAAGAGAGGACGAAAGAAGAGAGGAAGAAGATCCCCTCAGCAGTATTTCAGCAGTTTTCTGCCCAGGAGTCAGGTCCTTCCTGACGACGGTCTTGCGTCGGGGAAACTGTTTTCTTTGCTAAGTTCCTGCATGAAATAGATGTAATTATAGTTACCTCCTCGGTGAGGCACGGCGTGCAGGGGAGGGGAGTGCTGTGGGGAAGGGGGATGGCGAGAGACCGCTGTGTGCGTGCGGGGGTGGGGGTGTGGGGTGCTGAGTGGGGCCGGGTGGTGGGTGGGAGACATGTGGGAGAGAACTGGGAGTATTATGCATCAAAACACTTATTACATTTTGGTACAGCTACGTCAATATTTGGTGAGCGGCTCCTACCATCAGCGCCGCCTATCCACCAACGATGAGAATAACATACGCGACATTAAAAAGAGAGAGAGAGAGAGAGAGTGGGAAAAATCGTTTTGTCCTTCTATTTTTGAAATGAACAGCTTGTAAATTGAATTTGGAGCTGGCTGAGGATTATCTTGTGTTTTCATGTCGTGACTTTTGATTTGGTATTCCTTTTGATTAGTTTTCCAATGTATTAACAGTTTGTTGGGAATTGTCTCCGAAATTTTGTGTATTGCGCTGTAATTCAATTATAGGCTTCGGGGAATTGGTTGGGAATTATAATTATATTAATTCGGATTGAAAACGTTACATTTATCATTAAAACTTTGATCATCAAGGTTTAAGTTGATCATTTTACCTCTGGCTTCATATGCCTCTTTTTTCACTCTAATTTTATGTATTGAAACGCCAGGCGATACCGTATAGCGCATTCTCTTTGTTACCTCCCGCAGTTGCCACATTAATTATTTTTTGGGGTTTAAAAGCGTCAGGATTTTATATTATATATATATATATATATATATATATATATATATATATATGTGTGTGTGTGTGTGTGTGTGTGTGTGTGTGTGTGTGTGTGTGTGTGTGTGTGTGTAAAATACACTCCTTTGAGAAAAAGAAAATTGTTTGAAACAGAACGAGATTTAATCCAATTTGTTCATGAGATGTTTCTTTTCATTCTAAATTAGATACTTTCGTATTCGCTCAATGTTGCCAGCTACTCAAAGAAAGGAGCAAAAAGATTTAAAAAAGGATTTGAGAAAACCTCTCCGAACCTCCTCTTTGTGTGTCGTATTTTCAGCAATGGCGCCGAAATTGGCTGTTTGTTCCTATAGGGCTGTGAAGGGTTTGGCTATTTTCTTGTACGTTTCTTTCAAGATTGGCCATTCCTTCCTATCTTTAAGTACTGGGAAACTCGTTACACAGTATGATTACATTTATGTATCTCACTTTACACATGTCAGTGAGTTTTGTAACTTTGCATAAACAGCTTAAAAAAAAACATGTACTTTTTGCTGATATTACTGTCGTTTGTCCATGGTATAGTATTGTCTAAAAACAAACCTTCCTCCAGTTTTTCTCTCCCTTTATAAATCTTTCATGTTATTTGACCTAACGTAAAATGAAGATACTGGAGAAAGAAACGGGACACATAAATGTAAAAAAGGTTTCGTAATGACTTTTCACATTTTTCCAGAATTTCATTCGCACAGTGTCCTATTCAAACTGTACTGGCAAAGAAAAATAAATTGGCTTTCACAAAACCTAAAGGTATGAAGGATATAACACAAGTGACATTTTATTAGACACTAGCAGTTGTGACACTGGTCTCTAGCCTTATTTCCAATTTGTTCTACTTTGAAGGGAATAATCGTGCCGAACCTCGTTTGTTAAATATCCGCCATCTTGAAACATAGAAACTGCAAAAACACTGTGGAATATCTCTGAACAGAAGAAGCCACCGAGGCATGGGAGACTGAACAAATGAAAATGATAGAAATGGATTTGAAAATTCCCATTTAAAATATATATGTGACATTTTATTACAAAACAAGTGCATAGCATCAAATTTATATTTCAATTTACATTCGCTCTGCCCTGATCCATTTTAATGCTGACCAGACGGGGCCAGGCAAGGTCTCAACAGCTTTGGGCAGGATAGTGAAACATGGAGGAAAATGTGCGTAGATTATCTCATGAATTGCTTTGTTTCATAAACACAAAAGAACATTCCATGAATGCTCTCTCTCTCTCTCTCTCTCTCTCTCTCTCTCTCTCTCTCTCTCTCTCTCTCTCTCTCTCTCACAATATATATATATATATATATATATATATATATATATATATATATATATATACATACATTTATATATATTTCTAATTTTTTTGCTTCCTAGTCTCGTGATCTTGTCACCGAATAACGTCAAATGAACTTTTATGGTACTATATTTTATATTCTCGTATTCAGAATAGGGGCTGGAATTAAACTAGATTACTTGATAGTTATCTCAAATTAGTCTTGTAATTTTTTTTTTTTTTTTTGCGAGTTTATTTTTCACACTTCGCTCAGTTTTTCATGTCGCGAGCTGCCCTTGCCTTAGCAGTATATTCAGTTATTTTCTTTTTAAATGTAAGGAAATCGCGAAGTTAGTAATAAAGGTAAAGAAATTTTCGTACTCCTAATGGTTCTGTGTTTCTGTATTGTTCGCTTGTCCAGATTACGCTTCTTTGTAGAAAACTATTTGTTTTAAGTAATATTACACAGCAATCGGTTTGGTATTCCTAGAAAGAATCACTGGAACTGATAAACTTCTAAATGTTGCCTTCTGTTCAGATTGCACTAAAGGATTTTTCATCACACCATCTAGTCCTTGATCTCCACGTCCCATGGTCGGTACAACAAGCGCTGAACAACAGCACCTAAGTTTATGTTGTTGTGCCTCAATGATGCAGGTTGCTAACAAAGAGCAGTTCGTCATTTCCGGTCAGGTGCAACCAGTTGCTAATGGAAGGAAGTGCAAATACTGCGATGCTTTGTGTGAGAGCCCTAATGGTTAGCCATTTCTTCAAATTTACTATTTCTTTGCTGTAGCTGGCCACAACTGCTCACTCGCTCTCCCTGTGTAACCCGTCAGATGCATTGCGAGTCACTACAGTAAACGCTTGTAGTAGCATAACTGTAAAAGAATGCTATTTTCTTAGGGAATATTTGTATTAAAATGAAATTAATTTTTCAACTGTTTCCGCTTTTTGTTTATTTTTTTTTAACGTTGTGGGCCTACATCCTCTCTTTTGAGAGCTAGTAGTATTTTCTTGTTGTATGGTAGTTCTGTCATATTAGTTAAGAATTTATAATAATAATAATAATAATAATAATAATAATAATAATATTATTATTATTATTATTATTATTATTATTATTATTATTACTATTATTATTATTATTATTATTATTATTATTATTATTATTATTATTATTATTATTATTATTATTATTATTATTATAGGATGTGCACATTATTCTATAAGAAACTAAACGATGACAGAATTCCTGCTGTTACTGTCGTGCCGGGTAGAATACAAGTCTCGTAGCTATTCCACTGTATTCTTTACAACGTAGTCTGCCACATTAACTGTTGTAGAACTAATTCTTCATATGTCGAATATTTTACAAAGACCTAAGGTTTAGGTTGAAGGCAGGTTTTGTGACACCGATCTGTAGCATGAAATAAGTAAGTAAAAAATCAGGCTTCGGGTTAGGAATCAGACCATTCCATTAGTAATGGTGCGACGATCGTGCTCGCTGAGGTTTCGATTTCCACCGGCCGTTTCATACTCTCCTGAAAGCGTAATAATCGTTTTACTCTGAAATTAACCTTCAATAAGCTTCTGGAAATGCCCTGCCACAGAGCACTTTCAAAGTACAAGTTATTCTTTTTAATTATTGCTGAATGTCAAGTTGTGCCATATTCGGTGAAATGTGATTAGGAAAGAGAACCTTTTTATGCGTTTAATTAAAAGTTTAGGAGCGACACCAAAAATTTAATTTTAGGAAATAGCCGCGGGAAATGTTTCCAATTAGAGAACGATAGATTGTTGTGTATTATTGAAAACAAAATACTAAGATCGGCGTTTCTGGGTAAAGCTCGGATTCCTTTAATTGCGTGTTTGCTGTTGGATTTCCAGCATTAACACGAATTTCACATTAAATCGACAGGTTCTCTGGAACAGACAGCCGCCTCCCAAATGAATATCTTATCTCTAGAACTACATGTTGGTGGTAAAATATTCAAGAAGGCTGTCTAAAATCTGAAAAGATCGTGTATTTATTTTTGTCCATTAATTAAAGCTTCATGCCGAGTCAGTGTTCCTTCTTTCTGTACAGAGGTCACAACTGTTCACCTGTTGCTGATATTGATTAATGCATCAAGGACATTTTGTTGTTGTTCAGAGTTTGAAGGTGAAGGAGCTGAAAGCCAGCTTGGAGGGGGAGGGCGCAAGCCGTTTCCAGGTTCTCTG